>NC_047508.1:41264630-41482506 GCF_902827115.2 Pseudochaenichthys georgianus
TATGGATCAGCTTCCCCTGGGAGCATTTCCCTTTCCACTAGTTTTGTTTTTACTAAGGACGAGAGCTTGAAACTAAATATTAATAAAACACTGCCGTTTGAATCGATAGCGTTTAACAGACGGGCGCTGTTTGGGGCGTTACGTTACAAAATACTACGCAGACAGCGCTAGCTGGGAGATCGATCTCTTTGCTAAACTACGCGGTAGCCTACTATTAAATCCACGTAAACTACACATCACAGCCATGAGGCCAGATCAATGAAACCAGGATACATCCTTTACCGTAAAAACTGGATCTAAACACAGAGCCTGTGTGCGTTTGATAAATACTTTCTGATGTTATATTTATGATATGCTACATATTAGCTAGGCTACATGGCCCTAACGTGTAAAGTTAGAAAGCATTTGTACCAGTGCTTTTCACAAGTAGACTCTTGCAGGCCAGAGTATAGGAGTGATTCAACAACAACAAAAAGACATATGAGAAGTGATCAGGACGAACAGAAAGAGGAAAAGGAAAAGAGAGATGAAGAGACCAGGAGGGTCAGAGCAGGAGGAAGAGGAGGAGATGAAGAGACCAGGAGGGTCAGAGCAGGAGGAAGAAGAGGAGATGAAGAGACCAGGAGGGTCAGAGCAGGAGGAAGAGGAGGAGATGAAGAGACCAGGAGGGTCAGAGCAGGAGGAAGAGGAGGAGATGAAGAGACCAGGAGGGTCAGAGCAGGAGGAAGAGGAGGAGATGAAGAGACCAGGAGGGTCAGAGCAGGAGGAAGAGGAGGAGATGAAGAGACCAGGAGGGTCAGAGCAGGAGGAAGAAGAGGAGATGAAAAGACCAGGAGGGTCAGAGCAGGAGGAAGAGGAGGAGATGAAGAGACCAGGAGGGTCAGAGCAGGAGGAAGAGGAGGAGATGAAGACATTAATGAAGAAGAAGAAATATATGTGAGGAATAAAGATGAAGTGTCAGAAAGAGGGCCAGAGGCAGGGATCAGGAGGCAGATGAAACTCCAGCTGGACCACATGGTATGTTCTTATTCTCCTTACATGTTCCATCACAGCAGCTCAATCTAGCAGCTCTTAGTATTGACACATGTTGAAATGTGTTGCTGCACAGCTCACCTGTAGCTCTCTGAAGAGATGGGTGATGTCATTTGTGTACTTAATTATAACTAAGTACTTACAGTATGCAGAATTCTGAGTATTCTCTGAATCGGATGCCTTTTGGGTCTTTATATCTTTGAAAAATTAAACCAAAATCTTTGGTCATAACATCTGGTAGTGGACTACTTACATGTTTCCACCTCAGGCACAACATATAAATAATTATAGGAATTTCCTTGAAAAAATTTAACAGGGTTGAAGTTTTTGACAAAAAGTAGGCATGAGACCTTGTTTAGCTAAGATATGGCACCACATGGAAGTCAAGGACATTACACAATTGTAATATTTTGCAAAACTATTAATTATGAACTATTATTAATTCATATAACATAGTGTTGAGCTTGTCAATCTTAATCTGAAAATACAAAAACTGAAATATAGGTAAGAGAAGAAACTGACACTTTTGTGATGTAATTCCCATTAATTCATTGCTTTAAAATACATGTTGTAGTTTCCTTTCATTTAAAATTGTTGAAGTAAGCTTGGGGGACTCAAAGGGCACCCGATTGTTTGTCTGAACACCTTGTTTCTCTTGTGCATTAAGAACACTTGTGTTAGGGCATGAATTAACAATAAATAGGTTATATACAGTATAAAATACCACGTACTGTCCACCCTCCCATGCCACCCTGGCATGACCTCTTGCCTCCCCTTTGCCCCCCCATGTAAAATGTTCTAGAACCGCCACTGGTTGTATTATACAACATTAAAATGTGTCAGTAGATACTCCGCTGGTGAATGTCTTAAGCTTCTATGTGTCACTAAAACAGCTGTTGCTAACATGTGATTATATGAGACTACTAACGTCATTACGCCGAACATTAGCCGCCGTTAGCTTAGCGGTGCTGACAGGAAGATGTGACTCTGATGTAGTTGTGTTTAGCCTAACGTTAGCATTTTACTTCTGCTAATTGCAGTTTTATAAAGGTTGTGTTAATATGTTGAGTTTATCCTGTTGAACAAAATGTCTAAGTTTCATAAATGTTTGTTTGCCACAGATCCTATCATCTGAAATATCCCCAAATCCAATGGAAAAATCCCATTGTTTTCTGTCCAATGCTAACTCCTGGGTTAGCCTAGATATATACGTCATCACTGCACCTCTCTATTATAAAGAGACAGAATCACAAGTCAGGATTGAGGAATTGAAAAATGATTTTAAACTGTTTCTAAAATGTCTAAATGATTTAAAGGCCGTTAGCGTTTCCGAGTTGTTTGAGTATCACAAAAACAACTGGATAGCTTTTTCCATCCTCAGTCTTCTCAGCAACTTCTGACAATTCAACACACATCATTTTGTTCTCAACAGTTCATGTTGTTCTTTCACTGCCCGCCATTTCTGCTACTAGCTATTGTTCCTGAAAATAACTTATTGACGCTTTATGGTAACTAAGATAGAGACCAAGAGGAAAGTCATACCCTTCTTGTTTTGGAATAGCACTTGTTGAAGCAAATGTGCCGTATTCCACTTTCTGTCTCCCTTGTGAAACAAAAGTCAATGTTGATTCATTTTAAATGTCATGGATGATATGTAAAGTACTTAATTTACATCACAGCCTGGGACTTAACACTTTCATTGTGAAACCATAGCTATCGTGCATCTTCAAATAAAGTTTTATTCCACATGCCATTAGACTGCGAAACACCTGCATTTTTGAAAGAACATCCATAACATTCATCTGTTTGCAACTTATATCAATATTACAATTACTTGTAGACTATCCTGCTCTCTTTCTATTATATAATATTTTATTTACTTGCACTATTGTATCTGTTTTATTGTGTTGCTCTGTTGGAGGAGCCTGTGACCTTACTTTGAATTGTCATAACTGTAGCTATGTACGAATGACAATAAAAGCCTTGAATCCGTGAAAACCTTTGGAGCTTTGTGTCTCCAGCTCCTCACCTTCCTCTTCCTCACCAGCTCTCCCTGCAGGTGGTTGATCTGGAGGAAGGATCCGGTGGAGCTGACGGCACTAACCGGCCTCACCGCCCTCACCGGCCTGCAGATGGATCTGGAGTAACCTTTGACCTCTTCTCCCGTCACGTTCCCAAAGCGGCTGCCTCTGTTGAAGTTACTGCTGCTCATGGAGGAAGAAAGACGGTCGTCTAGCGATGACCTGCCGGCCGTCTGAAGGTCCGTGTGGGATTTGGCTCTGAGTGACATTTCAAAGGCCAGGTCAGTGCAGCGTTCTCACTTCGCCTGTAATTGTCGAGATGCTTCCAGCTTGAAGTTTGTGTTCAGACTGTGCGTGAAGGAAGTTCTCAGTTTCAAGAGTTCACCGGGTGGATCCTATCACCAAGCTGAGCATCATGTATTAATCATGAGGTAACATGAGAGGAACAACCTGAATGGGTCACAGGTACAGGCTTTGTTGTGGTATGGGGGCAACTGTTATTTTCTGAGTGAAAATGTATGCATTACTAAAGTGGTATTTATTCTACTGTACAGTACATCATTTTATATTTAGCTTAGTCTTATTATATTTGATACATATTGGTCTTATTCCTCCATTATACCTTCACCATTATGTCTCTGTTTGTACTTTATTTTTTGACCCATGCAAACGCAATACAACGGCCTAAAACACATCCATTAGGAGAAACTCGTTATACTTGTAATCATGTAAATATAAAAACACAAATGGGCCAAAACACATCAAAAATGTTTCCTTTATACAGCACTTTAATTGAACGCTGCATATGTGTTATCAATTTGGTAAAGATGTGTCTTTATTTGCGTGTATGTGTTGGCACATTTCTGTTTTTTTATTGTATTGGAAACGGCAGCGTGTTTCTGCTAATGGAAGGGTTTTGGGCCGTTGTAGTGTCTTGGCCACCGGAAACATGGGACTTGAAATATGTCAAAACCAGGCTGTAACTATTGTGCACTTGGAATAGATAATGAATCGATAAATATAAACACATTTTAATCTGAAATCTTTACATGTTTAGTCTTGCCTCTCAACATTGGTTCAGAACCAGAGGTAAAACCTTTGAAATAAAGGTCCTGACCTCCATAGCGGTTCTTCAGGTCTTCTCATGTAAATAGAAATGTGGGGCAAATGAAGGGGGGTTAGGTGGGAATGGAGGGACTCTGGAGAATGCCATAAAACAAGATGTTTTGTTTTTACTTTTATGACAAAATTGGTATCACTATATAGATCAGATCAAAGATACAGGCGATGTGTTCGAGACATCTCTTCACTATGACTGCTCTGCTGTGTGTAACGTGAGGAGAGCCAAGTCATTAGTCAGGACCACCGCTCCCGTCTGGTCCCCCTCAGCGTTGGTTTCTTCTAATCGTGACCACAATTGTTCCCTTAACTTCCCAAAGTAGTTTTGTGGCTAAACCTGACCAAAACGTAATAGTAGTGATGGCAGATCAGAGAAGGATCATATGAACCACATTATGTCTTCCTTTTCATACGAACAACAGACCACCAGGGTTTCTAAAGGCATTAACAAACGTTTTGTTTCAAGAGGCCCCATTTCCCTTTCATGTAGTGTGTTATATATTTGTCTGTGCATGTAATGGCGCATTTCCACAGCAGGGCCTCTCACGACTTAGTACGGTATAGTTAGGCCTTGGTAGGCCAGGCTCACTTTATGCTGCGTTTCCATTACAGTTTAGTAGCTGGGGCAGTAACTATAGTAACGCAGTGTAGGCGGAGCCGTGACGTCATCTTCAATGCGAAACACAGAAAAACAACATCATCCGTTAGCTGTTAGCACTCAGAGCTCACAGCTCCTCATATCTGTTCATAAACCAAATCCATATATGATTTTATATGAAATACTTGCTAAAAATGTCCCAGAATCACCTCTGTTTGAGTTGTACATTTTCCTCCGTGACGTTCCTCAGCTTGTGTCGGAGCTCGTCTCGTTCTCCCCGTGTGCTCCGGTTCTCCTGCAGCAGAACCTGCTTCTCTCCAGAGACGCGGTCCAGCTTCAGCTGCGACTCAAAGTAACTCTTCTCAGTCAGAGCTGCTGAAAGCTGCAGGTCAGTGTGCTACACACTGAAAACAAGGGGAAAGTGGGGTTGTTCAATTTGCAAATATGCAGTTAATACATGAGACATAATTTATTCATGTTTCTCGCCGAAACATGAATCAATCATGTAGAACTATTTTAATCTTGAGGGGTGTACGTTCTATAAGTCTCAATCATGTTAAGAAATAAGAAAAAAGTTATGTTTATCTCTGTAACTCCGCCCACTGAGCACATGTCAGCAGCTTGCTCTGCAGCCGATTACTCAGCTTCTAATTATTTACAAATATTTTATTCACAAATTAATATGGTCGGACTCAAACCCGTACTTTAATAGTTTCGTAATTGAACCTGAACAATATGGCCCTTTAAGATGTAAAGCAGAAAAAAATTGCAAAATATATTTATTTTTAAAAATGTGAAGCTTTTTCTTTTTTAAAGGTCCCATGTCATGGCCATTTCCACTGATCATAATTCCATTGTTGAGGTCTACTAGAATAGATTTATACTGTGCCATTTTCCAAACTCACATTGGTTTCTCATACAGCATCTCTGTATAGTATGTGTATTCACCACTAAACGGCTCGCTGCAGCTCTTGCCCCCCCCCCCCCATCCCTGTGAGCACAGTGTGCTCCGATTGGTCGGGACGTTGTGAATCGCGCTGAGCTCCGTGGAGGTGTGGTTTCCTTGTTTAGCGATACACAGCGAAACACAGCCAAACTCACCCTGAGCACACACAAAGTCACAGCCGAAGTCAAAACAATAAGTGTGGCTTGATATTGAGTAAGAAAAAGGCTGATAAACGCTGTGAGAATTTCGCCGCGATCCCAACTGTCTGTTATCAGCCTGCAGCCAGGGAGGAGAAATCAGCTGAGCTGCCTGCACTGAGTGAGTGTGTGAGGAAGTCCGTGGATTGGTCAATTTGGACCAATCAGCGGGGGCTTAACGTAACGGCTCCGCGGACGTAACGTAACGGCTCCACGGATTGGTCCATTTCGTTCCGGGGACGACATGACATCATGATGTCCCCGGAAGAATCAAATGGATAGTGACGTATCTCCAACGAGGCGTTTTGGGGAGTTTTACTCCCTACAGGGTGCACTTTGAGGGTTTTGACTCTGCAGACCGTTTACATGCATAACAACCTTCATAACACACAAGGGGACGGGCAATAACCGGAAAAGCATGACATGTCACCTCTAAACAAAGGAGGGGGGAGGGGTTCTACCATTTTTTCTTCCCTCATCGGGGGAGTAAGCTGGTTCTGTCCCGAGAACATCTCTCCAAGGTAAAAGTTATTTAAAGTTATTTAATGTCATCAAATGTTCGTCATAGTTACAGGTTATCTCAAGACGCATTGTTTGCAAAAAGCTGAGTTCACATTTGCCGTTACAACGAGCAACGTAAATACAGCTGCCAATTTGTAAACATTGTCATTCACTGGTGTTATAGGATAAAGCCATGAAAATCACAAGGTGAGTTTATATTGATTGACTTGTGTTTAGCGTGTTTTTATCCTGTGAGTAGGCTATTTGTAGAGCGTAAGTCCGCAGTTGCTTGATTTACAATATGTAAAACTATGAACCTTGCCCAAAGTTATGCACATTAAACCGAGCTCAGTGGGGAGGGTGGAGTCATAGCCGATGGATGAGCTTGCGGCATGTTTGCATGTCTATACGTCTTGTTTTAAATGATTGTTTCATGTCTGCTGTCAGGCGGTGTAGAACTGTACTGCGTCGGTCCAGCTCTGCAAGTCTACTCTTGTGCCGACTTTTAAGGGCGCTGATGCAGGTTGTAGGCCTACCGACCATCTTTACCCATTGAAGGTGTTCATTGTTAAAGATACAATATTGTCTGTGGGACTGCAGTGTTTTCCCTAAAAAACTGTGTTTATGTCTCTGCTTTGATCCGCTCTGTGTTCATGTAAATACCGTAAATACACACAGATCAAAACAGACACAATGTTGTGTGTGGGGGTGTGTCCCGGAAAGCGACACTTGATACTGGAAAGTGGAGGATATTAATGATTGTGCAGCGGTGCACATACCATGAATATGGGGGACATGCCGGACAGATCTTAAAGTAAGGGTTACGATCCACCCGCTGTGAAATGAACTTATCTTCCATATTGGCCGTACACTTGTGTTTACGGAAGTTGAGATGTTTCTCGGTTGTGATTGGTTGTTCCTCGTCACATGACGAGCAGCGCTGCTGCAGTGCACGTCTCCATTGAAACCAATGGAAATGAGCTCGCAACGCTGATGTGTATGGCTCCGTACAAAGTTGTACTCATTGCATTAGTATAGGCTACTGTAGCTTTTTACACTGGAGGCGCCCATCTCGGCCGAAGTCGGTTCATATTAACCTAAAGGTACATCATTAAATGGTAAATGTCGCCTTTAAGGAGCAGAACATTTTTGTTTTATTTGTGTGTGAATAATGAAATAATTTCAAATGTGTTTTTCTGTGATAGGTAATTGGTGTGGAGAAGATTGACCTCAGCCTTGCTTTGAACATTGTTCCAAAGGCTCTGTAGTAAATGGTGAGTATTCAAATGTGTTGTGTGATTTACTTGACTAACTTAAACTTGATCTTTAACTAATTGAAGACTGGTATTAGTCTGACAATTTCAGAATATTTATTCATAACATTTACATACTGCAAACATTGCAGGGATATACACATGTTCTGATTTATTAGGCAAAAGTTATTCAGAAAGTGAGAGGCAAAAGCCAAACATTCTGCGATAAAGCCTCCTTCACAAAAGTGATAAAGTTTTGTTTGTTGAAATGGCTATAAGGGTGTTTCTTATATCATGTAGTCTTATATTACAGTAATACCTATTTTAAGTCACTTTGTAAAAAAACGTAAACTAAATTAAATGTAATCTAACCTGGTTGTTTGTACTTGATATAAAAAGTTATTCTCACTCTAGAGCCAAAACAGGAGTAATGTGGTCCCTTGTCCGTGCTCTGGTCAATACATTTTGAATCAGCTGAAGCAACTTAACTGAGTTTTGGTACACCCTGATAATAAAGAGTTACAATAAGCTAGCCTTGAAGTAACAAATGCATGGACTAGTTTCTCTGCATCGTTTTGAGGCAAGCACACAACTACAATCATAACATCATTAGAAAATGAAATGATTTCATGATTTTTATGACTGTGATATTTTGTTTTCTTTGATAGATGCGGAGTTTAAGCGCATAACAACCCTGCCCCTCCAATCAAGAGTTCTCTCTCAGCTGGATGTGCTATCTGACAAACGTCTGAAGGTTTTTGAGAAGAGAGGAGGACAGATAGGCCAGCGTCTGAACTGTATTATGTCAAACATGACTCAAGTAAGAATTCATTTTAAGGAAATTATACATCGAGTCAGTAGTGTACACATTTCATTGAGCAAAACATATTCTTTATTTTCTTATTCCCCTTCACTTAGCTTGATGATGTCGATTCAGGCCGGGATTGTCTTCTCAAGGGGCTGTGTGTGTACCTCTGTGTGTGTACCTCTGTGTGTGCACCTCAATGAGCGAGTTTGTGGTCAGTGGAAGTAATATTTGACCTTTTGATTTTTTTGTTGGGTGTTAAAATATGTATTTATTGAAACACCACATAGTATATAGCCTAAAGTATGTGAACATCCCTGTTTTTTGTTTAATAGCCAGACTACACTGAAAAGATAGAGGGCTTTTAATTTAAAACGGATACAGGAAATAAAACATTTTTTATCAGGTCAGTATATCAGATAACAAGGAGGCTTAAAAGTACAGACATCTGACCAAATGTACTTGTTAAACACAGGGACTTAGTAATGGGTATATATATGTATTGATTTGTTAGATCTCACTCTGTTCCCTTTGTGACTGTGCGCTCTGCAGGCAGAAGATGAAGACGTTATTCTGCGGTCCATTCAGGGGATTACAGTGGGCCTTTATGTCGTCAAACACAATTCCACCATGAGACCAGAGGACGGATGAGACCAGAGGACAGATGAGACCAGAGGACAGATGA
Source organism: Pseudochaenichthys georgianus (assembly GCF_902827115.2). NCBI lineage: Eukaryota > Metazoa > Chordata > Actinopteri > Perciformes > Channichthyidae > Pseudochaenichthys > Pseudochaenichthys georgianus. The sequence continues at coordinate 41,273,788 of NC_047508.1, forward strand.
GACCAGAGGACAGATTGTCCCGGAAGGCCAACAGGTACTAACTGATGTGGACAACATTGCATTAGCTGCTACCATGCTGTTTGGACTCATGTGTGCAATGAACCTGAACTACCCCCCTAAACTGAAGTGCACGTTCGAAGTGCTCCAGCAAATGTTAATGGAGCTCGACGGCAACATGCTCTCCAAGAAAGCCCAAGCGTTTAAAAACAAACTATTTGAGTGAGCTGTTGCCATGGACCATTGTGTACTTTTAAAGCATTCATACTGGACTTTCATCGATACAACTGTCTTGCACTTCCTTTGCTCATGCTTTTTGCTTGATTTACATGTTTCAGAAATGTGGGTTTTTCCTGGCGTCATGTGTTTCAGAATGTACTAATTGCGCTACTTCAAAATGTCAGTTCTTGTTTTTATTTGTAATACTTTCTTTAGTGCATATGTGGTGAGAAACCAGGCCATTATTATACTTTCATGTATTTTTCCAAAGCAATGCCATTGCTTTTTTGCATTAAAGTGCCCTTTCATATTAGCAGGTTACTATTTAAATAATGGATTTGCAAGAACATTTCCTTTTTTCGGCCAGGCGTTGACATTTTCTGTTAATTGTTTACTATGAATGAGTTACAAAAATAAGCCTTTCTTTGCCATCTGGCCCAATAAACCTTTATTTTGGTTGGGAGAATAGTTTCCTTTAAGCTTCCTTGCGGTGTTCTAACACAATAATGTATATGTACATGCATCACAAACTTGATCTATTTATTCTATTTCTTTATTTTCAATGTATTTGTTAATTCTCCTGGGGCTGCATGATGGAGAAACCAAAAGCTCATCTGGATGTGTGGTGGTGGTTAATATTATTTTATTTTTTGAGAAAAATACATGAATGTTGTTCAAAGAAATGTGTTTGTCTTTATTGACTATTTGTTTTAAAATGTTGTGATAAATGCTGTAGATATAAGAGATTAGGATGATCCTGTAGAAGAATGTACGAAATGCCTCTATTCACATGAAATAAATAATCTTATGTACCCCTTGAGCACTAGGTAGATTAAACAGAAAACTATAGCATGTAGTTTAAACAAAACATTCATGTGGCTTTAACAGGTACAAATGAAATATACTGAGCATATTAAAAGCCTAAAATGAACATAAAAAAGTCATGTTGGTTAAACATAGGGTAAATGAATATACCTATATTCAAATGAACATAACCATTTCATGTTTCTTTGACATAACATAGTTGTGTGTCTTTAACATAATGGAATAGTTTTGAGTGCACATGTTTTTAATGTGTGCAACCGGTTTCCATTTTAAAATCATGTTAATCCAACGGCCTTTTTTTCAGTGTGGAGTTTACACACATCCTACCTTCTGCGACAAGTGCTGATCTTCAGTGATCCTCTCACACACCATCCCTCAGAGCCAGACAGACTCGTCCCCCTGTATCCCCCCCCTTCAACAGGTCTGATGCTAACCCCCAACACTAAGGAATTCCTTTCAATGGCCGAAAGGCAGATTTTGGCTTTTTTCGCTCGCCAAGATACTTTTAGACACACTTTGAGGTATACAAAGCCTTAAAACTAGAAAATGAAGTACATTGTCTGATTAGATTTTTTCTTAAAGACTGTTTCTCTAAAAGGCAAGTTTGTGATTTTAACACTTTTTTACTGACACTCGGCAGATTTGTGTGTAATTTTCTCACAAAGGAACTGTAAGATACACTTTGTATGTATGCAAAACCTTAAACATTTTTGAAAATAAAATACTTTGTCTGAATACATTTTCTTAAGGACTGTTTCTCTAAAAGGTAAGTTTGTGATTTTAACACTTTTTTACTGACACTAGGCAGATTTTGGCTTTTTTCGCTCGCCAAGATACTTTTAGACACACTTTGAGGTACGCAAAACCTCAAAACTAGAAAGTAAAGTACATTGTCTGATTAGATTTTTTCTTAAAGACTGTTTCTCTAAAAAGGCAAGTTTGTGATTTTAACACTTTTTTACTGACACTCGGCAGATTTGTGTGTAATTCTCTCACAAAGGAACTGTAAGATACACTTTTTATGTATGCAAAACCTTAAACATTTTTGAAAATAAAATACTTTGTCTGAATACATTTTCTTAAGGACTGTTTCTCTAAAAGGTAAGTTTGTGATTTTAACACTTTTTTACTGACACTAGGCAGATTTTGGCTTTTTTCGCTCGCCAAGATACTTTTAGACACACTTTGAGGTACGCAAAACCTCAAAACTAGAAAGTAAAGTACATTGTCTGATTAGATTTTTTCTTAAAGACTGTTTCTCTAAAAAGGCAAGTTTGTGATTTTAACACTTTTTTACTGACACTCGGCAGATTTGTGTGTAATTCTCTCACAAAGGAACTGTAAGATACACTTTTTATGTATGCAAAACCTTAAACATTTTTGAAAATAAAATACTTTGTCTGAATACATTTTCTTAAGGACTGTTTCTCTAAAAGGTACGTTTGTGATTTTAACACTTTTTTACTGACACTAAGCAGATTTTGGCTTTTTTCGCTCGCCAAGATACTTTTAGAAACACTTTGAGGTACGCAAAACCTCAAAACTGGAAAGTAAAGTACATTGTCTGATTAGATTTTTTCTTAAAGACTGTTTCTCTAAAAGGCAAGTTTGTGATTTTAACACTTTTTTACTGACACTCGGCAGATTTGTGTGTAATTCTCTCACAAAGGAACTGTAAGATACACTTTTTATGTATGCAAAACCTTAAACATTTTTGAAAATAAAATACTTTGTCTGAATACATTTTCTTTAAAGGCACTTTTGATTTTAATGCTATTTCAGTGGAACGGTCCAGTTTTGTTAACATCAATGCTTTATTCTCTTTTCTTGTGTTACCAAGATACTTTTAGATACAGTTTGGTGTCTGAAAACTTACAACTGGTAGCATGTCAGTCACTGTGTAACACTTCTATTTTCTTAAAGACTGTTTCTCTAAAAGGCAAGTTTGTGATTTTAACACTTTTTTTACTGACACTAGGCAGATTTTGGCTTTTTTCTCTTGCCAAGATACTTTTAGACACACTTTGAGGTATGCAAAGCCTTAAAACTAGAAAATGAAGTACATTGTCTGATTCGATTTTTTCTTAAAGACTGTTTCTCTAAAGGCCCTGACACACCAACCCGATTTTGGGAGTCAGAGGCTGTCGGGCATTCGCGGCGCCGTAGTCAGGTTGGTGTGTCCCGCACCGTCGACCGTGACACGCCTTATTTGGACTGCCAGACCCGATGCATGGCCGATTCAACATGTTGAATCGGCCATGCATCGGGTCTGGCAGTCGGACCAAATAAGTACTCTGATTGGCTGTTCAGCTAGCAAATCAGTGCATGAGAAGCGAAGCGGAAGTGAGGGACGTAAACAAACGATTTAAGAAGGCACACACAGACTGCTATTCATTTTCATCTCATCATGGCGATCTGGAATGATGCAAACGAAGACCTGCTCATCACCTTGATCCAGGAGAGGCCAGCTCTGTATGATATTACGGAGAAAAGATACTCTTCTTCTTCTCTGTCTTCCGGTTGTTGCCTCTTTTGAATGACGAATACACACTACCGCCGCCTGCTGGTAAGGAGAGTTATTGCCACTCACGCACTGAAGTCGGTGCGGTGTGTTCCCGTGCGACACATGGCCAAAACGCAGGAGAACACGGCCAGGCAACAGCCGACTTCAGCGTCGGCTAGTCCTCTGGTGACTGCTTGGTGTGTCAGGGCCTTAAAAGGCAAGTTTGTGATTTTAACACTTTTTACGGACACTGCAGATTTGTGTGTAATTCCTGTTACTTATTCTTAAATTTGACCTCTTGCTGCTTGGTTGAAAATGAACTTTTAAAAAAGAGTCAAACAGCGAGGGACATTATAATGGTGAAAAAAACTCTCAATTCTACAGATGAATCCCCCCCCCACACTCAACGCAATAAGTCCCACCCCACTCAGCAAATCATCTAAAGCGAAGGACCCCACTAAGACGACCGTTGAAAACTAGCCATGGATCTGAGAAAAAAACCAAGTCTGATGTAGCCTACCCTTATTATCACCAGGATAATGGATATGGGCTTTCCTTAGGAGAGAGAGAGGGAGAGAGAGGGAGAGAGAGAGAGAGGGGTCGGGAGATCAGAGTCAGATCAGAGTCTGAAACAGGTTTATTACCAGGTAGGTTGAAACGTCCGAGGCATTTGACTTGGTGCCGTTGTACATACATAAAAGTAAAAAACACAGAAAGATAACTATTTTAAGAAATAATAAAAAATATAGTAAAATAATAGATGTTATAGATGAGATGAGGGATGGACCTTCATTAATCCCCGTGGGGAAATTCAGTAGTTTAACAGCAACAGGGTGAGAATGAAAAACAGGACAGCTTCACACAGATTAGAGATTAATACAATTCAAGATAACATCAAATAAAAAATAAAATGATATACAGTTAGGTAACTATAAAATAAGAAATTAATTAAAATGAAAGATAAAAATAAACATTGGTTCAGAACCAGAGGTAAAACATTTGAAATAAAGGTCCTGACCTCCATAGCGGTTCTTCAGGTCTTCTCATGTAAATAGAAATGTGGGGCAAATGAAGGGGGGTTAGGTGGGAATGGAGGGACTCTGGAGAATGCCATAAAAACAAGATGTTATTACTTTTATGACAAAATTGGTATCACTATATAGATCAGATCAAAGATACAGGCGATGTGTTCGAGACATCTCTTCACTATGACTGCTCTGCTGTGTGTAACGTGAGGAGAGCCAAGTCATTAGTCAGGACCACCGCTCCCGTCTGGTCCCCCTCAGCGTTGGTTTCTTCTAATCGTGACCACAATTGTTCCCTTAACTTCCCAAAGTAGTTTTGTGGCTAAACCTGACCAAAACGTAATAGTAGTGATGGCAGATCAGAGAAGGATCATATGAACCACATTATGTCTTCCTTTTCATACGAACAACAGACCACCAGGGTTTCTAAAGGCATTAACAAACGTTTTGTTTCAAGAGGCCCCATTTCCCTTTCATGTAGTGTGTTATATATTTGTCTGTGCATGTAATGGCGCATTTCCACAGCAGGGCCTCTCACGACTTAGTACGGTATAGTTAGGCCTTGGTAGGCCAGGCTCACTTTATGCTGCGTTTCCATTACAGTTTAGTAGCTGGGGCAGTAACTATAGTAACGCAGTGTAGGCGGAGCCGTGACGTCATCTTCAATGCGAAACACAAAACCAACATCAGCCGTTAGCTCTTAGCACTCAGAGCTCACAGCTCCTCATATCTGTTCAGAAACTAGACAAAAGTTAAATAAGTACAAACCACAGACTGCCTGTGTCATGGCGAATACAGTCGCTGGTTTATTTATATCTCTAAGCTGTTGACCAATCACAAAAGAGATGGCCAGCTAACCAATCAGAGCAGACTGGGCTCTGGTTTCAGACAGAGGGTGAAAAGAGGTGCTGCAGCACAGGCAGTATGAGAAAAATAAAGAATTGTTGAACATTAAAGCATGAAGACATCTCACAGTAGAGACACTACATACAAAATATGACCCTAAAATAGAATATCCTCTTTAACTAATACATATGATTGTATATAGTGTCTTTACATCATCATTTTCCTTTCGATCACAGAACAACTTATAATGCTTTTATTATGGCTTCATCAATGACAACCAGACTCCACTATGTTAACAGTAACAGCGGTAAGCTACATTAACTGATTATATACACTTTTAAACTGTTTTACGAGGGAAAAAAGCTGAACAAATGTAGAAAAAGTATAATTTCACAGTTCTTTCTGAAAACGGCTTCGGACCGAGTGACCTCAGAACATTTTCAATGAAATGTATCTCCTTTTGAGGATGAGCTTCTTTTTGCATGAAATAAATGGTCACACTTGTATCACTAAATCATACTGTATCCTCCCGCCATGACTCAGAATGCTAATCCTGACCAGGCCCCTCTGTGTTTGCAGCCTGAAGCTGACAGGAAGCTCCATTATTCACACACTCAGTCATGGAGGCATGCTGAACTCCTGCTCCACTGTACCATGAAGCATCCTCGCTGTGAGCATGTGACTGTAAATACAGCAGAGGCGATTACGCTCCATGCTAACAGGCCTCTGACACGCTAACCACGCTCAGGCTTCCTGTGCACAGATCACAGAAGCATGCAGGCTTTAAAGGTACGAGTTCCTGGGATCTAATGTAGAGCATTAAGAGGAAATTGAGATGAGCATTAAGAGGGAATTGAGATGAGAATGAAGACGTTTGATTTCAGTGTCAAATATTTTGAGATCAAGGCTCCTTGATATCACACAAATGTCTCAAATATCCATCAATTTGTAGGTAATTACATTTGACAGATATACCTTTTCTTAAAAGTAAATGACCCAGATGTTCATCCAAATCTTTTTCTCCATCTATCCATCCATCCATCCATCCATCCATCCATCCATCCATCCATCCATCCATCTATCTATCCATCCATCCATCTATCCACCCATCTATCCATCCATCTATCTATCCATCTATCCATCCATCTATCTATCCATCCATATATCCATCTACCCATCCATCCATCCATCCATCCATCCATCCATCCATCCATCCATCCATCTATCTATCCATCCATCCATCTATCCACCCATCTATCCATCCATCTATCCATCCATCCATCCATCCATCCATCCATCCATCCATCCATCCATCCATCTATCTATCCATCTATCCATCTATCCACCCATCTATCCATCCATCTATCTATCCATCTATCCATCCATCCATCTATCCATCCATATATCCATCTACCCATCCATCCATCCATCTATCTATCTATCTATCTATCCATCCATCCATCCATCTATCTATCTATCTATCTATCTATCTATCTATCTATCTATCTATCTATCTATCCATCCATCCATCTATCTATCCATCCATCCATCTATCCATCCATCCATCTATCTATCCATCTATCTATCTATCTATCTATCCATCCATCTATCTATCTATCTATCCATCCATCTATCCATCCATCCATCTATCCATCCATCCATCTATCCATCCATCTATCTATCTATCTATCCATCCATCTATCTATCCATCCATCTATCTACCCATCCATCCATCTATCTATCCATCCATCTATCTACCCATCTATCTATCTATCTATCCATCCATCTATCCATCCATCCATCCATCTATCCATCCATCTATCTATCTATCTATCCATCCATCTATCTACCCATCTATCTACCCATCTATCTATCTATCTATCTATCTATCTATCTATCTATCTATCTATCTATCTATCTATCTATCCATCCATCTATCTATACATCCATCCATCTATCCATCCATCTATCTATCTATCCATCTATCTACCCATCTATCTATCTATCTATCTATCTATCTATCCATCCATCTATCTATACATCCATCCATCTATCCATCCATCTATCTATCTATCCATCTATCTACCCATCTATCTATCTATCTATCTATCTATCTATCTATCTATCTATCCATCCATCTATCCATCCATCCATCTATCTATCCATCCATCTATCCATCCATTCATCTATCCATCCATCCATCTATCTATCTATCTATCCATCCATCCATCCATCTATCCATCCATCTATCTATACATCCATCCATCCATCTATCTACCCATCTATCTATCCATCCATCCATCCATCCATCCAAATGAGGGCTAGCTCTTTTTGACCCTTAAACTCTAGGAAGTAGGAGCATCTAGAAGGGCACAGGTGATCCCAGTGTATGAAGTGACTGATCCCTGCAGGTTCTGTCAGGGTCTGAGGTTTGATCCCTGACTGAGTCACCACCTCTGAACATGCAGACAGATCAAAGACGATGGCGTGTAGTCTGTGTTTTCTCCTCTGATGTGTGCCCTGCAACATGCTGTCATGCGTCTGTCTCTGTCTGAAGCAAACAGGAAGAGGCTTGTAAACTCTTCCTTTAGGCCTGGCAACAATGAGGTGCAGCTGAGACGCTGCAGAACAACAGGGTAACAGAAGACAGGTAATGTCCATGTAAACTCTCAGAGGACATAGATCGATGTTCTCTGACTCAAAAACACTTAAAACCTTAAAAAACTATCTGTTTTAAGTATATTTATTTGTCCGTATTTGGCTGAAAAGGCACCAGTTTTATAAAGCAATGTAAAGCAATCAGATTCAAAACCAGAATACTCTATTTATCGCAAGGGGAAAATATATATTTTTTGACGGATGCTCAATTGTAGAATAACGTAAAATTAAAAAGAAACATCAATTAGAATTAAAATGTGTACACTCAAATAGAAAAACGTAAGTAAATATGTGCAAATTTACCTACACTACATAATAACAACAAATATGTAAAAAAAAAAACATGTTTACATTTGCTGTTAATCCATGATTTGATACCCAAAACAACAACAATGGAGAGAGTCTGTTGCTAATTTAAACTCCTGCATTTCCCCACAGGGATTAATACATGTCTGTCTGTCTGTCTGTCTGTCTGTCCGTCTGTCTGTCTGTCTGCTCTGTCTGTCTGTCTGTCTGTCCGTCCGTCCGTCTGTCTGCCTGCCTGCCTGCCTGTCTATCTGTCCGTCCGTCTGTCTGTCCGTCTGTCTGTCCGTCCGTCCGTCTGTCTGCCTGCCTGCCTGTCTATCTGTCCGTCCGTCTGTCTGTCCGTCTGTCTGTCCGTCCGTCCGTCTGTCTGTCCGTCTGTCCGTCCGTCCGTCTGTCTGCCTGCCTGTCTATCTGTCCGTCCGTCTGTCTGTCCGTCTGTCTGTCCGTCTGTCCGTCTGTCTGTCTGCCTTTCTGTCTATCTGTCCGTCCGGCTGTCTATTTGTCTGCCTGCCTGTCTTTCTGTCTGTCCGTCTGTCTGTCTGTCTGTCTGTCCGTCCGTCTGTCTGCCTGCCTGCCTGTCTATCTGTCCGTCCGTCTGTCCGTCTGTCTGTCTGTCTGTCCGTCTGTCCGTCTGTCTGTCTGTCTGTCTGTCTGCCTTTCTGTCTATCTGTCCGTCCGGCTGTCTATTTGTCTGCCTTTCTGTCTATCTGTCCGTCCGGCTGTCTATTTGTCTGCCTGCCTGTCTGTCTGTCTTTCTGTCCGTCCGTCTGTCTGTCTGTCTGTCTGTCTGTCCACTATCCTCCACTCTCCTCTGTCCAGCAGGTGGTGATAATGCGCCAAAAGCGGCGAATAACAACCGCAAAATGAAGCGTAGAAGAAGAACGCGTCACATGACCAGAACTGTTTAATCAACATCCATGCTAGAACAGAATCATCACACCGTGGGAACAGATATAAACAGCACCAGGTGGATATTAAATATATAATAACCCCTGAGGAAGATGCGCTCTCTGGGCTCCGTGCAGCACAAGATCCCGTGCGTGTTCCTCACGGAGGTGAAGGAGGAACCGTCCAGAAAACGCGACTGTCAGGTGAATACAGACACCCAGAAACATCTAGAGACTGCTGCTGATAAAGCAAAAACAAAGGGTGGACGTGTATGCATTTCTTATTAAATAAAATAAAGTTAAAGCAGGTAGTTTTTTTTTTAGTAGACAGTACGCTTATGTTTTAACTTGCATTTTCTCCTCTCCTCACCATCCTCCTTTACCATTGACTTACAGTGGTGTACTTGCCCAGTGTAATGCAATACAATGCTTTGGAGTCACATGACATTCAAGCTATTACAAATAAATTAGAGATTGAAAAATGCAGATTAAATTAAAATAGTCATATAATAATAGGTGGACTAAAACACAACAACACGTGTGTTTTATGTGTCTTGTGTGATAATACAATGCTGCTGAGATTTTAATTTATCAATTAGTCATGAACAGGATATGAAAAAATACTTGCAAATAAGGAACTGCTATTTTTCTCACAGATAGATTTATATGAAATGAACCAAAATATGATTTTGTAAATGTAATTGTAGTTACACTAAGATTGTAGTTTTTATATTTTTCCTCTGAATTAACTGAACCTCTGTCTCTTCAGCAGTTCCAGGTAGTCGCCACAGAGACCCTGAACCCCGTGGCTCTGGAGGCCGACATCCACGGTGCCGTCGCCACGGAGAAGATCGACGGCACCTGCTGCTACGTTACACTTTATAACGGTGAGCATCTCCACAATAATCACATAGAAGCCCTCTGGAGAAGGGGTGAGTGTTGTGTTTGGGCTGGGCAATATATAATAATAATAATACTATATCTGTACTGTGATATGAGACTTGATATTATCGTATATTTTGGTTATTGTAATGTTGTAAGTGCTGTCTTTCCCTGGTGCACTATAGAAAAGTAATATAATTTTCTAGATTTTATATTATTTTATTCTACCCACTTAGTCCTTATATCATCATTTCAATATTTAGTAAAAGCACCAAAGGGACAATACTGTTGCAATATCGTTATTGAAATATTTGGTAAACATCTTTTACTATTTGTGTTTCTTTACATCGCCCAGCCCTACTTGCAGTATGCCGTTTTCTTTGTTAAAAATAAATAAAATATATACGTTTGAGGTTGTGTTGCCTTTACTGCTTCATATTGTGATATGTTGTTGATTAAAAAAACTAGCATACTAGCAATTATCTTAGTACTCCATTTCTCTTAAAAAAGAAACAGTCCTTCCTCTAGAACAGGGGTTCCCAACCCCCGGTCCGGTACCGGGCCGTGGAGGTGTTACTGCCGGGCCGCGAAATAGCTGTGAGTTTATCGTAATATTTGCAGAGTTATAAACATATAAAAAAAATTATCATAATATTTTTTTTTTTTAAATGTTTAATGTTCGCACCTATACCAGTCATATTATTTCATCCAGTAGCCTAGTTAATCTTCCACCAGATAACTGTTGAAAATGGCTTTTATGATGTTCCGAGGTATTCGGAGGTCTCAGCCTCTGGAGCGCACGAGAAAGTTACCGGTGCGCCAAGTAGGAAGAGGAGCGCACAGGAGACAACCGTTTGATTGCAGACTGTGATGTTTATGTGGGGAAATGGCAGTGCATACATTATTTGATATATTTCAAACTCGGACTTCATTTTAAGGACATTTTGTCGGCCAGGGGTGTAGAGCTATATGTTTAAGCACCGGATTGGCAAACCAGGAGAGTAAACAGTCTGCCTTGATCTATGAATTAATGTCCGGGACTCTCTCGGTATCTGCTGCCCGCAGCTGTTTGAAGGAAAGCCTTCACTTCATGAAATGGCTGCAGGCAGCATCAGGAGGCAGCGGGACGTATACTCCGCTCTGAGAAGTGCAGCACCAGCGGGTAAAGATGTGCCTTTTTACGCACCGCCTTCGCTGTGTTTACCTTCATCAGAACAGCGAGTGACTGCAGGCTGCTACGTGTTAACCACACACACCTCTACACACATCGAACTGCCCGATTACTCTCCCTTTTATTAGTTTTATGAAGGAGATGTCCAGTCACCAAGGCGTGTGTGTGTGTTCTGCTCAGCTCAGCGTGTTCGGTGTGTGTGTGTCTGTCCGACACCGGCATTTGTTTTCAAATGACCATGAACAGTAATTGACACACATCAGGCTAACTCCATAGGTAGCCTATATGCGGGTGTTCCCAAAAGAAGTTAGTTTAATCTTAATCTCGATGTAGAGCTAAATGCTGTCGGAGTGCACCGGAACGAACGTCACTATCATAATATCTTCTGAAAACAAATGCCACACACACACACACACACGGTACTTTTTTTAAACGTTGTTAATATGTTTTGGATGCATATTGTTCTAGTATTTGTTCAGGCTGTTACATACAGTTAGCCTCTGTTGCCACCTGCTGGTGAGTAAATATTAAAATCAGTCAAAATTAACAACCGGTCCGCGATTTTTTTAATTTATTGGATCTGCCGGTCTTTGGCACAATGAAGGTTGGGAACCCCTGCTCTAGAACACATGTGTCAAACTCAAGGCCCATGGTGGATTTAATTTCGGCCCGCAGGTCTCCTCCGCTCAGAGCCTGAGCCCAAACATTGATGACCTTGCCCCCGAGATGAGATGCTAAGTATCTGAACTAGCATCACAGAGCAGCAACCTGAGTTCAATGGATGTTTCCTTCTGCACTTTCTTTCTTGAGACAACAGGACAGGTTTGGTTTCTCTTTGAGGGAAATAGTTTTGTTGAAGCTGTTGTTGGCCTGTGGAAAAATGTACTTATGTACATGTACATAAGAAATGAGATAGATAGCTGCAGATAGAGCCATAAGAAATGAATGCAACTGATTATTTAATGTTGTTTTTATAGGCAATAATTTAAGCTTTGTTAGTTCCAGGTTTAATATGTGCAATAAGTTCATTTCAATACGTTCTGCTATAAACATTGAACCAGTCCGGCCCTCGACTAATAATAATAATAATATATAATATTTTTATAGCGCCTTTCAGGAAACCCAAGGTCGCTTTACAAGTCGGGTAGGGGGGGGAGTAGGGGAAAAAAAGGCAGACAGGTTAAGGGGGTGGGGGGGGAAGTAGTGGAAAAATAAACCTATTAAACTAACTACACAGTGGGGAAAGCCTTGGTAAAAAGGTGCGTTTTGAGGGCTTTTTTGAAAATGTCCAGGGTTGGGGCGCTGCGGATTTCGGGGGGGAGAGAGTTCCAGAGGGTGGGGGATGCCACACTGAAGGCTCTGTCACCAAAAGTCCGCAACCTGGTGCGGGGGGTGGAGAGGAGATCCTGTCCAGATGATCTTAGCTTCCGGGATGGAGTGTGGTAGCGGAGAAGGTCAGACAGGTATTGGGGGGCGAGGGCATGGAGGGATTTGTAAGTCAGAAGAAGGAGTTTATAGGTGATACGGTGCTTGACTGGGAGCCAGTGGAGGTGGATCAGAGTGGGGGTGATGTGCTGCCAGGTCTTGGTGTGAGTGAGCACCCTGGCAGCCGAGTTCTGCACATACTGGAGCCTGTCCAGGGCTTTACTGGGAACCCCGAACAGGACTCCGTTGCAGTAATCCAACCGGGAGGAGACGAATGCATGAATGAGGGTCTCGGCCACGGAATCAGAGAGTGATGGTCGTAGACGGGAGATGTTCCTGAGGTGATAGAAGGCAGACTTAGTGACGGATTTGACTCACAAATGAGGTGACTAGTACCCATTTGTTAAATGTTGGCCCACTGTGTATTTCAGTTTGACACCCCTGCTCTAGAATTCACTTTTTCTGTTAGTTTTGTTATTTTTCCCGCAGTAGAGAGGACTCAAAGTGTTTCCTGTTTTCCCTGCAGGGCGTCCTCACCTGTGGGCTCGCCTCGACAGGAGGCCCAACAAACAGGCGGAGAAGAGGTTCAAGAAACACCAGCACCAACACCGCAGCTGTAGAGGTGATTAGCTTCTGTTACATACAAATAACAAATAGTAAATAAAGTTAATATGTACTGTATAGTATTTAATTACAGTTTGTAAATCATAAGGTTTGCTGTTAAATGTTTAAAATAAATGGCACATTATATTTCTGTTATTTAAACATAAATATAAGGAGTAAAACTATAGTATATCTTTAAAAAGTCATAGTACAGTATGCTAGTAGATGTCCAAAAAATGTCACATTATGTCATGCTATTATTAACACATGAGTAATAGTATAGTTTGCCATCAAAAAGTCAGATCTAATTGGTGCACCACATCTTTCTTCAATACTTTAGTACACTCTCTTCGGACGGTTGCTCGGAGATTAAACCCATTTTGTTTGGTTGTTTTCCAGGTTTCTCGTGGGACGTCGAGGAGGATTTTAAGATTGTTCCGGAGGCGTGGATCCCGGCTCTCAGAGTCCAACATCTCAATGGACATCCGGTCCCCGACGAACACGGACACATTCCAGGTACTGACGACCATTACATTACATGTCGCTTTTATCCAAAGCGACTTACATACATTCAGTACTGTGGGCAATCCCCACAGGACACAACGACATGCTGACTGCAGTGGGACTCGAACTTGGTACCCCCTGATTCGAAGTCCAGCACTCTATCCACTGAGCCACAGCCTCCCATCACTCACCAAGTAATGGAAAAATCACCTTTAAACTCTAAACTATTAAAAGTCCAAATTGCAAGTGCTAGGTACATGTGTTTGGATTTATATCCATCATCCCATTTTCGTTTCAAAATGTGGTATTTCAGGCCACATTATTATAACTTCATGGAAGATTGAATCCCAATTAGTTAGCATAATTCAACAGCTGTGTTTCATTTTCATAAAACACAATGACCTCACCCTGCATACCACAACAGTGTCAGGGGTAGACATTAAGGGTACAATTTCACTGGCCCTCCGGGCCGGTGGAGTTTTATTATCACTGGCCCCACCATTGTAACCTCTGGCCCGGAGCATTCGTCCAAAAAACATCGACTAATAATGAAGAAAATTAACACATGTGTTGCCATAGTAATTTATGCACTAACTACATTACTACTTGTACTACAACATTTTAATCATCAGTTCTTCCTCATTTTCCTCAATTGTTCATATTTGGTTTATTAAAATAATGATATTGTGGCCATTGTTAAAAAATTCTGCTATTATTATGAGTATTATTATTTGTATAATGCGCTTTCTGCCTTCCTGTCATCAGGAGTTAGACATGTAATGGCTATAGATTAGAACCTTCATTATCCTAAACTGCTGGGACATTTCCCTCTAGCCAATATACCTTTATACTTTCTACTCTTCACTTACTTGTCAGCATACAGTAGGTTGGCATTGATGTACAGAGCCGACAGAAGACCTTGTTTATATTGGCATCATATTGAGAGGTGACGCGTCCTAAAACCAGGAAGTAAGCTGCTGGTTCCCTCGACAGAAAGCAACGGGATTTCTCCACTGGATTTTTGAAAATAGCTGGAAATAAGGTCTGTGGAAAACAAACCTGTTTGATAAATGCACGTTTTGTTCAGCCGGATAATCTCCACATGTCTATCCTACTTTTATAATTTTCGAATCATAAATCTAATCGATAGATTATAAAAGGGTTTTAGGACGCGTCACTGTGTTGAAACCTTCTCTCCCTCTTCTTCTCATACTCATCTCACTCTCCTTTAACTCCTCCGGTGACTTTCGTTTATTTGAAGATTGTTTTTTTGCCCAGCGCTTGGCCGGTTACCGCTGGTATTAAAAACATTTTGGAGAATGGTTAGGTGGCGCGAAAGTCTGTAGTGAAGGAGCGCGCTCCCGCTCACGGGAGCCTGCTCGCGCTGCGATCCGCAGCAAACGGCTGTTTGCTTTTCACCCAACAACAACAACAACAACCGCCTCACGAAACGCTATGTTGTAGCGTTAATAAACGAAACAATTTAACAAAATTGCTTGTCAAAATACCAATACTACCACAGGACCATTTTCTTTTTTAGAGCATTGTTTTTAGTGGCCCGAGCGGGCAAGTGGAAAGTACGTTATGCCATTTATAATGTCGAGCCCTGAGTGTACGCTGCTTATTAATATATGGACCATAGTAGCATCTGTTTAACTAGAATTCGGTTATATTTATGGTACCATTTGCAGAGTAAATACAGCTTTACTTCAGGGAGAGTTTTATAACCGAGTGTAGCTCATACAGAAAAACTCACATCATTATCGTAACTTGGCCCTTGTGTTCAGGCTGGGTCCCGGTGCAGAAAGACAATAAGCAGTACTGCTGGCACGGCTCTGTGCTGGACCCTGAGGGGGGGACGGTTCTGGTTCTGAGGCCTGGTGGTGATGAAGATGAAGAGGAGCTGGAAGTCTCTGCCGTGCCGCTGGCCGACCAGATGGAGCGAACTCTGGAACTCATCGGAACAAACGTCAACGGGAACCCTTATGGTGAACACATTTTATAACGTTTGTCGGACATTTCTGAGCAAGTGGTGGTTGTTTAAACGCCAGATCATGTTTTTCAATTTAAAAAAAAAAAACATGTGGTTTAAATCATTTTATAAAACGGACATGTCAAATCAAGCAATCTGATTGGTCCGCAAAAACGCTATCAACCAATCAGATTGCTTGATTTGACTCGTCAGTTTTATAAATATATTTACATTTCTTCCGTTACGAAACAAACGTACAAAGCATAAGATGGAAACATTTAAGGTTAACTTCGACCTCCGGGGAGGTCTTACTATGGAGGACTGGATTGAGTGCCTATCTCCAGAAAAAAAAGCACCTAAACGACGACATGCAGAGCTACGTGAAGAGCAGGTAGACCAACTGGAGAAGTACAAGCATTCAAAAGCTTTCTGATGCGGGTCTTGAAAGCAGAGAAATGATGACCGTTAGTGGCCACAGGTGCGAAAGCTTTCTCCAGAGCTACTGGAAGCCGAATCTCGGGGACCGGAGAAAGTGGAGCAATATTCTCACCACGCCGAGCAGCAGCCTAGAACAACCTCAACCTCAACAAGTAACCACGTAAGCCATGCTACTGATGCTGGACAGGTTTTCAGTGGCTGCACAATAAACGGCAACATTCACATTAATGTAAATTAAAAGCCAAATAATGGATCAACGCTCTCTGTCTAATATGTTCTCGCTGTTAGTGTTGTTGCATAGCAACCACCTCGCACTATGTTTCGTGCAGAAGGCAACGGAGGGACTATTTTATTTTGAACATCATTATTTACTAATAAAAACTATTTTTAAATTAGAGTGTGTACTTTTCTTTCATATTACCACACTTGGTAACCGTTTTATAAAAGCAATAGCTCACTTCAGGCCGTGGTATATGCTCATTATATCACAGCTAAGGGGCGTGGTTCGGCCCGACGCGAAGCGGAGGGTCGAGAGCGTCGTGAGCTATTGCTTAAATATTGCCCGGAGGATACTATGACTTTTCTTCAAATTTGTCGACATACTATATTAGATTTCTTTTCATTTTCTCAGATAATTTTCCACCTTGTCTGACATTCTTTAGTGGTTTAAAATGATTATATTTCCCGGTTAATTTTGGGTTTTTAAAAGGCGTCTCAAATCGATGCTGGATCATTTACTGTAGAATCTCCCATATTCCAAAGCTGTGTGTTCAGGGCGGCATACCTTAAATATCTATCCTATTTAAGACAAGTCTATTGTGCTCGAAGGAAAACCGTAACCTTTATTTTATATATTTTTTAAGATTAGGCTTTGATAATTGAGTCCCTACAATTATGTTCTCGATGCCACGCTTTGAATACTAAGATTTGTTCGTAGTATACGTAACTTTACCCGTTACCTTTTTTACACATGCTATGACTTTTTTTCATATTTTTTCGACATACAGTCAAGTCTATTTTCCTTGAAGGACAAATATTAACCTTTATTTTAGATATTTTTTAAGCTTTGATAATTGAGTCCCTACAACTATGTCCCTGTTTCAATGCCACATTTAATATTATGAGAAGACTTTTTTCTTCTTACTGTGAATTTAGTAATAAAAAGTATTTCACAAAAAAAGTCATAGACAAATTCCATAGTTCAATATTTCACAATAAAATCCATTGTATGGTATATCAAAGAAAGGCATCCTCCTCATCACATTTTTATAACATATCATACTTAGTTTAATGTAATACAAATATTTTCCAATCAAGACAATGAATGTTTAACGGAGACATTTGTACTATATGAAGACATTATTGCATTGTCTCTCATTAACGCCGCTGTGTGTCCTCAGGTCTGGGCAGTAAGAAGCAGCCTCTGCACCTCCTGGTGTCTCACGGGAGCTTCGGGGTCAGAAACCCCCCCCCGGTGGACTTCCATCAGATCAGCTCGTGGCTGAGGGAGGGTCCGGGGGGCCGGGTGGAGGGCCTCGTGTGGCACTGCAGCGACGGCACGCTCATCAAGGTGAGAAGACTTCATTGAGATACCGTCAGTGTGAGATCACTTAAAGGCTTTCTCTCTTGCCGGTTATACCACAAGGTGAGTTCCTTTCTACTTCCTGCTTCTTCACACACATGCTCTCCAGTACAGGTTAGCTTCGAGTGTTAGCGATGCTAATGTAAACACCGACCATATTACGTCCAAAACAGTCGGGCATTGTTTCTGATAGCAACGTTTCTGATTGGGCCGTGGGTCCACATTTCAGATATGACGTCATATCGGACTCAAATCTGAATCAGCTCCGTTGTAGCCCGTTTTTAGAGATTTGGGTACGGAGGAAAAGAGAGAGGGTTTTATTTTCTGACGCTGCGTGAGTTCCCCGACACACCGGGGACACATGTTGATGTGGAAAAGACATACAAAAGTGCATTTTGCACGATAGGTCCCCTTTAATACACACTGAGAGCAGCATGGTGGGAGAACATCTGATACTTCAGTAAAAGCTTCAAAACGTCATTGTAAAAATACTAGTATTTCACATTTTCCAAAATACTATACTTCACTTTTTCTTCTTTTTTTTTTTACTACACCAAGACTTTCTTTCATGGTTTTTCTACATACTATAACATTTATCTTCTTCAAAATGTCGACTTACTATACCATGACTTTTTTTCGACACGTTACTATGACTTTGAGTTTGTACTTTTTCCAACATATACTGACTTCCTATACTCGGACGTTTCTCACATTTTTTAACATACTATACTATAAGTTAAAAAAAGAAAAAAACGTTTCGACATACAAAGATTTCCCAACTTTTTTGGACATGCTATGCTAAGACTTTTTTTTTTCCTTTTTTGACTTTCATTGACCTTTATGAATGTTTCGACATAATAGGCAGGGCAAGTTTATTTATATAGCACATTTCAACACAAGGCAGTTGAAATGAAAGACATTAAGAGCATAAAGAAACATATTATGAAATGGCTTTTAAAAACACTAATTTAAAAGCAAAGATAATAAAACATGAATACCAAAGGTACATTAATTAAAGTCACAGAGCAGTGAGATACACACATCCGAAATGCTTAGGTCTGACTCTCAATCATTGCTCACTTTTTAGCAGAAATAGTTGACCTCACTTTCTTTCTACTTTCTTCTTTAATCCATTATCTCAAGTGTTTCATGCGAAACGAACCCCCCTTTGGAAAATTATAATCCGACCCCATGGTACCTTTTAGTGTCTCCCGAAACTATTCCTCTTTTTTATTTTTAAATGCACATAGTTCAGTTTACCTTGTCTTTCTTGGACTTCTTTTTGGTGTCCTCCGTGAACCAGGGTCTTGAAAGCAAAACGGATTCCTGTACCCCATGGTACCTTTTTAGTTTTCGCCAAAACTATTCCTCTTTTCTTTAAATGCACATTAGTTAAGTTTAAGTTGTCTTTTCTAGGACTTTTTTGATGTCCCCCGCGAACCAGGGTCTTGAAACCAAAACGCCACACGTAGGGGACTTTAACCACCTACGAGGGGACCCCAATAATGACTTTAACTACCTACAGTACGGGGGGACTTTAACTCCAACACACGTAGGGGACTTGAACCCCAATAATGACTTTAACTACCTACAGTACGGGGGGACTTTAACCCAAAAAATAATAAACATTAAAATAATACACTATACTACTGTATGAGTTCAATTCACATTTTTCTGTAATACCACTAAGACTTTTTTACATGGTTTGACATCCTATGACTGTTTTATTTTTGAGAAACAACATTTTGAAATATGTTTTGGAAATATAATACCAGGATTCTTAATTTCACATTCTATAATATTTTGTTGTTGATAATACCATCAGCTATTTAACATGTAATATAATGTGTTAACTACCTGTAATCCCGTTGAAGGCCTTTAAATGTTATCTGTTGCTCTGCAGGTGCACCGTCACCACCTGGGTCTGCGCTGGCCGGACGGGGGGGCGAGCCTCGGGGAGCGGCCGGTGGTCGTGCGTGTGGTCGGGGGGGAAAACACCGACAGGAAGGACTTGTTCTCATCGTTCTGCAGACTCAACGGGCAGCGCTTCAGCCGACTGCAGGACGTCCACTTTGACTCGTAAACAGTGACTAAAACGATTCGACTGTGACCATCGACGAAAGCAGCTCGATAATGTCGCCGATAATTCCATTCGCTTTGCAGAAACAGCTTAAATTAAAAAACGACTTGACCAAATGTTCCAATAATTATCTTTAAATATTGTATCTTTCATAGCCAAGTGAAGAATAAACAACGAGTAATTAAATATTGACGTGTAACTGGTTTTTATTCAACAGTCTGATAAGTATAAAATCTGCGTTATTGACAAATATACAGAAGAACAATATACCAAACTGTACAAATATAAAGAAATAAATATGCTACATACATCAACCAACCAAGAACTGTGTGTTCGAGAAATAGCTGCCTCATGAAAACTTGAGATGCTACGTAACTGTTTACTGATTTTATTCATAATTAAGTGGACAGCGCTATTTAAATGTCTCGTCTGGAGAAATCTTTAGGGCTGGACATCGACACAGCGGCGAAAGTCAATATCTATCTAGAGAAATCTTTAGGGCTGGACATCGACACAGCGGCGAAAGTCAATATCTATCTAGAGAAATCTTTAGGGCTGGACATCGACACAGCGGCGAAAGTCAATATCTATCTAGAGAAATATCTAAAGACTTCTTACTTATCTAACTAACCCGCTTACAAACCTATGTTTTACGCTGAAAGAATGAGTCCACAATGTAAAAATGTCCCGTTGCTAAGAACATAATAGTTATTCTAGGCAAACATGCTAATCAAATGAGATATAGGCAAGTGTTAATAAAAACAAAAACGTAAGTATGATACAAACATAACATTAATGGTTTAGGCCAACAACAAAAAATGGTTAATCATCTCTGAACTTCCGGCTGCTGATTCTCCACTGATCAAACCGTCGCATGCTGTATTGTTGATTCCAAGGAGATGAAGAAATACTTTATTAATCCCTCACGGGGAAATGTCTTTACTAAAGTATGTCTTCAGCCCTAAAGGAATAACCTGTAAGTGTTGAAGACTGATAACTATAACTGTACTTCATGTGCAGTTTAAACGGAGATTTAAAGGCACGGTACCCCGAGTTAACTGACGGAGACGACGGGCAGCTCCACCTCCACTCCGAACTTCTCACACACTTTCCTCAGCTGCTCCTCCAGCAGGATGTTCTTCGTCACCTCGGAGTTGTAGTTGTACTTCAAGTCCTCGATCTCTTCGAAGAACGACGGGTCAAAGTTCTCCAGCTCTTCCTTCAGCTTTTTGACCTCCGTCTGGAGTTGTGTTTTCTCCGTCTGGGCGACGTGAAGGAGCCGTTTGAGCGCGCCGGTGTCTGAGGAAACAACGGGAGACAACGGGCGTTATTGTTGTTGTTTGTTGTGACATGTGACATCCTGGCTCACTTTGAACGAAACGGGTCATAACGTGCCGTTTCATTAAACATCTACAAAACCGTTTTACTGACAATTTCTTACATGTTTGTCCTATTTTGTAAATGAAAGATGTGGATAAGATAAGATGTACTTTACTGATCCCGATTAGGAACATATTGTTGTTGCAGCAGCATAAACAAAACACATCATAATAATAAATTAAAAGTAGAAATAAACAATTCTAACATAGAAACATCTCAAAATGGAAATAATCCAGCATTAGAGAGTAAGAAAAATATACAGATGAGCGTGAAGATAAAACAATATATAAACTGTCTGACAAATAAAAACAGTTTGACATTTACATCCCAAAGCGAGACATTTTCAATCAGAACTTTTTTGTGTTACATTCGATTGAATTAAGGCTTCGTGATATCCTACACACACACACACACACACACACACACACACACACACACACACACACACACACACACACACACACACACACACACACACACACACACACACACACACACACACACACACACACACACACACACACACACACACACACACACACAAAATATGTGTTTCCCCCCCCTTTTATGTGCCCCTCCCCCACGTGGATCACACCTGGCTCACGCAATACATGTTCAGTGTCTGTTCTTTGTATATTCACTGCAGTTCTTCATGTATATCAGTAGTGTGATACAACATGTACAGTTTGAAAGGGTGATGATTAATGTTTTTTGTGTTAATGTAAAAGCAGTTAAAACAGGACCGCGAACACCAAAGCAAGGGGGGGAACGAAGACAATAGGAGGGTTAAATGTATTGTAAACAACAGCCGAATTAAGAGAGGTCATCTCATAGAGCTTTAGTTAAATGAACATTGGTGTGTTCTGAAGTCTCACCTAGCTGAGAGGATGTTTCCCCGTATCTCTCACTGTACTCGTTCAGCTTCTGTTTCAGCTCCGTGTTCTCCTTCTCACTGCTTAACAATCTTTCGATGAACAACGTTTGAAAAACAACATATTAGTTTTAAAGTACGGAAAAAACGATGCTTTTACACATTTTTCAAAATGTTTTGACATACTATAATATTACTCTTTAAGAGTCTTTACCCAAACATTGACATGCTATGACATGTTTGCCATTAATAGTGCCTTCCATAATGACTTTTCCAATTTTTCGACATACTATACTATGATATCTTTTCTTTCTTTTTCGACATACTATGATATATCTTCAAATATCTTCAACATACTTTTCTATGACTTTTTCAACATACTTTTCTATGACAGTGTTAACATTTTCTATGTTTTGGTTATATTATACTATGATTTCTTTCATATTTTTTGACATACCCCTCTGAAATTTCACCCGCCCTTATATCACTTTATCAGGTGTGTAGCAGGGTTTCCGTTAGCCGGTAATTACCGGTTTTTAGCTGGTAACATTTATAAAAAACCGGTAAATTCAAAACCTGACTGTCAAAATGTCTGGTAATAATTTGGGATGCTCCGATCGATCGGCCGCCGGTCATTATCGGCCGATATTCACTCTTAATAGTTTGATCGGTGCTCTCTATAAAGGCCGATCAGGAGAGCTGGATCTGATCCATATGGACATAAACGCGAGTGCAGTTTAACCGGACGAGAGAGAGGGATCAGATCAGCTGCTGAGTCTGACCGAGACACGCAGCTCTGCATGATCACCTGAAGCCCCGCCCTCTGTTTAGCGAGCTGCATGAGAAACTGACGGGCTGTCAGGAGAGAGAGAGAGGGAGGGAGAGGATCCGTTTCTCCCGTCTTATTATTCAAAGTTGATGTAAACTTCTGAATAATGTACGTTATCTACTACAAGTAGTTTGTTTGAATGTAATAATTATGTTGTTTGTTTGTGGAATCATTTATTGAAAAATGAATCTGAATTTTTCGATCTGTTACGATTATAAACTGAAGCAATATAAAAATGAGCCCGTGAACTGAGTTTTAAACTGAAGCATATCTGCTCATAGTCCGGTAATCACCTGCTAACGGAAACTCTGCTACACAACTATTATTATTATTGAAATATGACCGGTAAGTTTCAAATTAGTCCGGTAAAATAAATTCTGCCCGGACATTTGACCGGCGAGAAAAAATCCTAGCGGAAACCCTGGTGTGTAGTTAACGACTCGTTGCACTTTTGACAAACCTATTTTTCTGGAGCTCCTTGGTGAATCCGCCTTCTGTCTTTCCGGCTGAAGGGAACCTTTTCAACATGTCAACCTAAGGAAAATGTACATTATACTTTATTCCATATTCGACACAAGCTTGAGGCCAAATGACAAATCTAAAAATGGAAGCTCTTCACTCACTGCTGTGAATATGTACAATAATGATCGAGCCTGTACCTGATCTTCCAGTTTCCGGATGTGTATCTGCGCGTTCTCCTCACGCTCCCTCACCTCCTTCAGCTGTTGTTTCACTTCAGAAAGGCTGGAGGTCTTCTGGGAAAGATCCTTCTCCAGCTCCTTCATCTTGTTCTCAATCATTCTGCGGATACAAGTGAAAGAAGCATGAGATCACACTCAGGAGACTGTCCTTAAGGCCTGCAGCTTCAACATAATGTCAAGGTTTTTAAGTGTTTTAAAACAAGTAAATAGACATAAAAACAAGGATATAATGTCAAATTAGGTAGGAACACTTTATAGTAACAGTGACGATAAGGTTAAATTAAATAATAATAATACATTGGATTTTTATAGCGCTTTTCCTAATGCTCAAAGACGCTTTAAATAAGAGAGACATGTTAAAAGCCTGAGTAGGAAGGCGTTAATAGAGACTGGAATGAATAGTTTCTATCTCCTGCTGCAGTTTTAAGAGACCACACCCCCTAAGATAAGACTAACAGATAGGATTTATTAACATTCTTCTGACCTTGCCACCACGGTAGATTTCGAGCTCTTGCTGCCAGCCCCCTCAGAGATGGGTTTGGAGAGAGAGGCTCTCAGTCTCTGCTTCGTTTCCTCCAGCTCGGCCTCCAGCTTCTCGTTGGTCACCTCCACACTCGCCTTCGTCACCTTCATCCTATCCACAGTTTCCATCTCCTGTAACCAGAGACGGCAAAAGTACACACATCCTTTACTCAAGTAGAAGTACAGATACTCGTGTTTACAAATACTCTGGTAGAAGTAGAAGTACTGACTAAACTTCTTTACTCAAGTAAAAGTAAAGAGGCTTTGAAATGTACTTCAGTAAAAAGTACCCATAACTAGCAGTTGCTTTAAAGAGTACCTGACCTCCCTTTATATCAATAGAACAATAATGTCATTGTTAGCTAATGAATGTTTCCATGCTGAACAACGGCAACATGACAACGTTTCCATTGGTCCCTCTTCTTTAGAGAAGACCAGGAAGTGATGGATACACGGATCGTGTTCCAACCAATAGGCACGCAGTGACTCTAAAGAATAATGACCACGCACCAACACACATTCAGACTAAAGGAACCAGCTGTTTGGAAAATGAGAGAAGTAGAAAGTACAGGTATTTGAGTTCAACATGTAAGAAGTAGAAAGTACAGGTATTTGAGTTCAACATGAGAGAAGTAGAAAGTACAGGTATTTGTGTTCAACATGTAAGAAGTAGAAAGTACAGGTATTTGAGTTCAACATGAGAGAAGTAGAAAGTACAGGTATTTGAGTTCAACATGTAAGAAGTAGAAAGTACAGGTATTTGTGTTCAACATGTAAGAAGTAGAAAGTACAGGTATTTGAGTTCAACATGTGAGAAGTAGAAAGTACAGGTATTTGAGTTCAACATGTAAGAAGTAGAAAGTACAGGTATTTGAGTTCAACATGTGAGAAGTAGAAAGTACAGGTATTTGAGTTCAACATGTGAGAAGTAGAAAGTACAGGTATTTGAGTTCAACATGTAAGAAGTAGAAAGTACAGGTATTTGAGTTCAACATGTGAGAAGTAGAAAGTACAGGTATTTGAGTTCAACATGTGAGAAGTAGAAAGTACAGGTATTTGAGTTCAACATGTGAGAAGTAGAAAGTACAGGTATTTGAGTTCAACATGTAAGAAGTAGAAAGTACAGGTATTTGAGTTCAACATGTGAGAAGTAGAAAGTACAGGTATTTGAGTTCAACATGTGAGAAGTAGAAAGTACAGGTATTTGAGTTCAACATGTGAGAAGTAGAAAGTACAGGTATTTGAGTTCAACATGTGAGAAGTAGAAAGTACAGGTATTTGTGTTCAACATGTAAGAAGTAGAAAGTACAGGTATTTGGGTTCAACATGTAAGAAGTAGAAAGTACAGGTATTTGAGTTCAGAATGTAAGAAGTAGAAAGTACAGGTATTTGGGTTCAGAATGTAAGAAGTAGAAAGTACAGGTATTTGGGTTCAGAATGTAAGAAGTAGAAAGTACAGGTATTTGGGTTCAGAATGTAAGAAGTAGAAAGTACAGGTATTTGGGTTCAGAATGTAAGAAGTAGAAAGTACATGTATTTGAGTTCAACATGTAAGAAGTCAAAGTCTTCAGAAAAATAAGTAGTGGAGGAAAGTACTGATACCAGAAGAATGTACTTAGGTACCGTAACGAAGTATTTGTACTCCACTACTTCCCACCTCTGCCTGTAACCATATCAAACAGGCATACCCAGGTTGTATAGCAAGAGCAGTATTCATGTATTCAGAGGGGTTTTATTTCAAATGAGGAACAAATAAAGACATTCTGTCAAAAAGCATCCTTGGCGTAAAAGTTCGACATATCTTTGGAGTTCAACATTTCTCATTTCAACCTGCTGATAAAAAGCTCATTTCCATTCACACAAACTTGCTGAGAGAGACGTTACACAATGTTTACTACGTCTTGAGCCAATATGTTTTAAAATAAGCTGTTTTCTTTTTACTTATTTGAGGTCCATCAAAGATACATTTCCTTCACATTGTGTCAGTTATTTTGAATATAGAGACTTATAACTCCAAAAGTACTAAATATTAGGATGCTTCTCTTAATTAGGAGTCTTTACACTTATTGAGGCAATAACTAAACGTGTATTCACCCTTTTGATCTCCTTGCGTAGACGTTCGTTTTCCATCACTATTTTCTCCAGTCCTTTGGTTTTAGATTCAAGTTTGGATCTCAGCTCAGCTTCACCGGCACTCTTCAGTTTCTCATAGTCCGTCTACAAAGAACAACAATATTTACCGTCAGCTGTAGAACAGAACAGTTAAGTATATAAACAAGTAGTAACAGAATTATAGTTCACGTGAAGATACGGACCTTCAGTCGGTCATTTTGTTGCTCCAGGGCAGACATCTTGTCTTGATTTGACGACGCCCCGGACTTCTTCAGGGACTCATTCTCTCTCTGCACCCTCTCCACCACCTTCTTCATCAGCCCGATGGTCTTCTCCAGCTCTGGGACTGTCTTCCCGCTGTGACCGGCCTGATGACGAACGCAAAGGAGATTAGCTTTCATAATCTACAGATGCAACAGGAGGTTGGTTAATTAAATATTAAAGGAGAACCTCAGCAGAGTTTCATCTATATCATTTTTTGATATTACTGCAGATTTGTATTCCATATTTTATTCATTTCTATGTAAATACTGTTACATTTTTTATTATTTTTCTAGTTCTCTATCTTTGTTTTACTTGTAAAACACACAGGTATGGTGTGTTTCCCGGATGTGAGAGGACGCTGGCGTCGTTTTCTCGCCGCTTCTCTGTCTGGATTTTTTTTAATCTTTTCTACTCTTTCCTGAACATTTCTTAGCAGCTTTTTGGCCGACCAGTCCGGTTAAGATCTATGTCAATCTTCCACTAACTGGATCACTGAGATGTGTGAAAGTGTCCGTGTTTTCCTACCTGAAAACACCGGCTCCGTTTCGCCGCTCCACCTGCTCTCCTTCTGATCCTCCCGGCTTCACCTGCCTAGCTCCTCCAACGCTGCCTCCACCCCATTCCCGGACTTTTCAAAACGTGTCCTGCCTTTGGCTGGCCTGGACCCCTCTTCCGTGGACTACCTGGAGCTAGCTGCCTGCATCTCTGCAGTCATCAAGCTGCAGGATACCCGCTAGCTGCTAATGCTAGCGGCTGCCCGGCTCACCTGTCCCCTCAACGCTCCGTCTCTCCTGCCTGGCATGGCATTGAGGTACTCCACTACGAGACTTCTACAACTCAACAACCATTCCACACCGTTATGCATCTCTGCCATCAAAAACCACGAACTTCTAAAACGAACCAGATACATCCATAGAGGCTCCGGTCGCAAGTTTGTTTACTTTCACACAGGTCACTCCATCCCCGTATTCTGGTCAGCTGAGCGCACACCCACCTTTCGACTACGTCATCACAACAATACAGACCACACCACACAAAGCAATATGAAGCTCACTCTGTTTAATACCCGGTCCCTCAACCATAAAAGCCACATTCTCAACTAATTCATTCTGGACAATAAACTGGACTCTCTCTGTCTGACAGAAACCTGGCAACAACCTCTGGATTATCTCTCACTCAACCTCACTACACCCAATGGATACTCATACATAAATAAGCCACGCTCGGAGGGCCGAGGTGGTGGAATTGCCGAAATACACCGACAGGACATTAAAACCAGCCTCATCCCCATCTCATCTGCTCCTTCCTTTGAACACCTGGCTTTTAAACTCTCTGGTCACACACGGTCAGTCCTGGCAGTTGTCTACCGCCCTCCCAAACCAAACCCATCATTCCTCTCCGATTTCTCTGAATTTCTGACCCAGCTCTGTTCTTTCTCGACCTCAGTCCTCCTACTTGGTGATTTCAACATCCACATGGACTCCACTGACTCTACAATAACTACAGACTTCACGGACATGCTTAACTGCTTCAACCTCATTCAACATGTCAACTTTCCGACCCATAACCGTGGCCACATTCTGGATCTTGTTTGCTCGACTGGACTAAACCTTCACCATCTGTCTGGCTCAGACTTCTTCCTCTCCGACCACTTAGCCATCACCATGACCATCAACATTCCCACCATGACCATCAACATTCCCACCCCACCACCAAAGCAAAAACGCAAAATCAACTTCCTGTGTTTCAGCTACCTCGCTCTCATCCTCCCTCTCTGAACAAATATCCACCACTCCCTTTGTGGACCTCCATAGCCCCTCTGATCTCACTGACTACTACAACAACATTCTGTCCTCCTGCCTTGACCAACTTGCACCCATAAAAACCAAAACAGTTTCCTTCACCCACTCTGCTCCCTGGTTCACCCCTGAACTCCGTCTGATGAAAACCTGTGCCCGGCAACTTGAAAGACTCCGCAATAAAACAGATCTCACAATTCATTCTCAAACCTACAAAGACCACCTACAGCAATATAAAGATGCCCTCTCCCATGCCCGCACCACCTACTACTCTCAGTTAATCCACTCTGGCTCCGGAAACCCCAAAACACTCCTCCAATAAACAAACTCCTCAGCCCCCTGGACACGACCACCCAGTCATTCACAGTAGACAAATGCAGCTCTTTTCTCACATTTTTTCAAAGCAAAATAGACAACATTTACAGCAGCTTAACCACTACCACACCAGCTCTCCCTCAAGCCACCTGCCCCCCCTTATCCTGCCAACCCCTGTCCCAGTTCTCCCCTACCGACCTCTCTGATCTCCTCACAGGAATGAAAACTGCCACCTGCACCCTGGACCCCATTCCCTCCAGCTTTGTTAAGGCCTGCCTTCCTACTCTCTCTTCACTCATCAGTACAGCAATCAACTCCTCCCTGTCTTCTGGCACCATCCCACCGTCCCTCAAAATAGCTGCTATCACCCCTATTCTGAAAAAACCCGGACTAAACCCTGACAACCCTAATAACTTCAGACCAATCTCGAACCTACCCTTTCCGTCAAAAATTCTGGAACGCGCTGTAGCGTCACAACGTAAGCATCATTTTTATGCTAATAACCTCTATGAAACTTTTCAATCCGGATTCCGCTCAAACCACAGTACCGAAACCGCACTCCTCAAAATTACAAATGACCTTCTCCTCTCCTCCGATGCTGGTAACCTCAACATCCTCATCCTCCTTGACCTCAGCGCTGCCTTCGACACCATCAATCACTCCATCCTCCTCACCCGTCTTGAAACCACCTTCAACATCACCGGCACTGCCCTCTCTTGGTTCACTTCATACCTCTCTGACAGAAACCAGTTCATCTACATCAATAACTGCAAATCCCCCACCGCTCCTCTCCCCCAAGGTGTCCCTCAAGGTTCAGTTCTCGGCCCCCTCCTCTTCATCCTTTACCTGCTTCCCCTTGGTCACATAATCCGCCGTCATGGACTTCAATTCCACTGCTTTGCCGACGACATCCAGCTTCTCATCTCCACCAAGTCCATCTCCACTGCTACCCACTCCATCCTGACAAACTGCATCACTGAAATAAAATCCTGGCTCCAACTTAACTTCCTGAAACTCAACTGCGATAAATCTGAAATAATTATCATTGGACAAAACAAGCTCACCACACCTATCCATAACTTCACCCTCAACATAGACGGCTTCCCAGTTCAAACCTCCCCTAACATCCGGAACCTAGGCATCATATTTGACCAAACCCTCTCCTACAACAAATACATCAAACAGATCATAAAGACAGCCTTCTTCCACCTCAAAAACATCGCCCGTCTACGTCCATCTCTCTCTCCCACTGCTGCCGAAACCCTCATCCACGCCTTCATCACCTCCCGCCTGGACTATTGCAACAGCCTCCTCTACGGCTCACCTGCAAAAATCCTCAAAAAACTTCAATATATCCAGAACTCCGCCGCCCGTCTACTCACCCACACCCGAATCCGTGAACACATTACACCCATCCTCATCAAGCTCCACTGGCTCCCCATCCCCCAGAGAATTGAGTACAAGATCCTCCTGATGACATACAAAGCCCTCCATAGCATCCCTCACAGCATTCAAAACATCACTCAAAACCCACCTGTTCAACACTGCATTCAACCACTGACCCCCCCCCCCCCTCCCCCCTATTTTCTGTTTTGTTTATCTCTTTTTGTATTTCTTTGTTAGCTTTTTTTTTTTTTTTTCTTGTCTTTTTTTCTCTTCTTAATTCTCTGTCAAAGCGTCTTTGAGTTTCATGAAAAGCGCTATAAAAGTCCCATGTATTATTATTATTATTGTATGTATGCACCACAACATCAAGTCAAATTCCTCGTACAGTACGTGTCAACCTACCTGGTGATAAACCTGTTTCTGATTTATTTTTATTTGTGTTTCTCGGTAGATGAAACGTTTTTCCATCTTAAATAAAGACATGTATTTTTATTTATTTTCTGTGTAAATGTGTAGCAAGGTGACTTTAGATACATACTCCGCGTATATGCATCAGCTTTTTGTCCACCTCTGCCTTTTCCTTCTTCAGCGCACTGCACATCTCCTTCAGGTCTGCCACTTGATTCTGTGAAAAAAGGGCAAATAAAATCATGAGAAGTGTCTTTTAAATTTGGGAAGTTATGATACTAAAATGACGGGGTCAACTTTATCACTATAACTTAAATCATTGTTTGGTTTAAAGGTGGGGTAGGTAAGTTTCAGAAACCGGCTCGAGATACACTTTTTGTTATATTCCATGGAATGCTCTTAACATCCCGATAGCAATGAATATCTGAAGTGCTTTGACAATAAATCCATAAAAAAACGTCATCTGTCGAAGCCGTGATACTGTAAAAAGTACAACCAATCCGTTTAGCCAATCCGATTGGATGGCCTACCTGCCTGTCAGCCTTCCATCGGGGCACAAACTTATCTCGTGCCCTCATTGGTCATGTGCGCGTTCGTGTGTGTTGGAGGAGGGGCTCTATAAGTAAGTGGCAGATTTTCTCCGGTTGTGTATTTTCAAATTCTAGCGATCTCGAGCCGGTTTCTCAAACTTACCTACCCCACCTTTAAGGCAAGTTCATTTATTTTAACACATTATTTGAAAATACTCTGTTTTCTAAAACAAAACATGGTATGGATGAATATAGATATATATATATATATATTTATTTGCTTTTTGATTTGACAAAAAGCAAATTTCAGTTCTCATTAGAAGGTCAAATTGAGTGGAAATCCAATATGACCCGTCTCAATCATGATTTAAGATCCTTCACCTGTTCACCATGGCCTTTGACCCCTAACGCATCACAGTCCAAGTGCCATTTATTTCATGTTTACTTTATTATCAACTAGGTGCAACATTAATAATACGTTTTATTTAGTATACCTTTCACAGAAATAAAATTCACAAAGTAAGAACAAAAGTTAAAATGTAAGACCACAGAAACATGAATACAACATGAGGCAGAAACTTAAGGTCAACATAAAAACGAAACACAGACCACGTGGAGTCCTGAGAGGAACAAACATGAGAACAGAACACATCAAACACATCTCAAGTAGAAACAAAAGCCAATGTAAAAAGATAGAGAGAACGTGTCCAAGAGCAACGGATGAAAAACAGCGGACACAGCGCCAAGAACAAATCTGGTTTTGGCTTTAATTCCTTTTAATATGATGGGGAAGGATTTCTTAATATTGTTATTGTTTTAGAAGAAATATTAAATCCCCAACATAATATATTGTCCCCTTTATTTATTGGTATTTGCAACAAAAATGAGATAACTGTGTGTTGGTGGTTTTGGCTTCAGCTCTTGTTGAGGGCCCGATTTCATTGTGTCTTGTGTCTTTCACAATGAATGTAATTATTGATATACCAATGGCATTATATAGCGCATGATGGTATGTACATACCATCATGCGCTATATGATGACATTGGTATATCAATCAATGATATCGCACGGAACAACTCCTTCTCTCATGAGGTTTTGTTTACCTTGAGTCGTGGCAGGTCTTTGTTGGCTTGCTCCAGCTGAAAGCGCAGCTCCAGGTTCTCAGAGGCCAGATGGAGGTTCTCTTTTTGGAGGTCCTGGTCTCTCTGAGAGGGGGTGCCAGTGCCTCGTCCTGACGTCTATCACAAGGCAACAGAAGACACTTTATTAAGAGCATCACTGCTATATAATGAAGGGTGAATGCTCAAAAACACAAGCTCTAGGGGTGGGTTAGGGGTGGCGGTGACACGGGGGATAATACGCCGTCTACCAATGGGAGGGTAGGTGGTTTTGATCCCTGTCGACATCCTTGGGAAAGAAACTGAAGCCCACGATGAAGAGGTGCTTGGAAAGTCCTAAATGAAATATAAGATAATAAAAAGGCTCTTGGGGATCACACAACTGTCTCTACCTACACACGACCAATGATAGCTTTTGTAGCATAACCATAACAGACAAGTAGGGTTGGGAACTGAAACTCGGTTCCAGATGAGAACCGATAAGAAAATGCCGGGTACCGGGTATCCATACAAAATACACAATTTCGGTTCTGCTTAACGGTTCCTACGCTGACGGCCGGCACCGCCCTTATTTTTTTTAAACTGCATCATGTAAGTTGCGCTGACAGGCGACAGAGGACCACAGTTGCCCCGCAGCGAGGCTCCCCCCGCCCTCCCATAGACAGTTCACGAGCTCAGTCACTTCATAACACCAAAGATGGGTCGCGGTAAATGCTCTGAAGTGAGGCTCCACTACACTAAGAAAGACAAGGCACAGTGCCTGTTAATAGCTTGCCACAGGCATAGCTCAGTTGAAATAAAGCACAGCTATTGTGCAATACATTTGTATTGCATGTATATTTTTTATTTGTAACAATGTCAGTTAAAGCTTAAAAGAATAAAGATATTTTTGTTATCTAAACTTTTGACCTCTTTCTTTTACAATTTTGGAATCCTAACGGGGAATCGATAAGAACCAGAATCGATAAGCAGAACCGGAATCGGAATCGAACGATACCCATCCCTACCAGAGGTCGCGTTAACCGAATATTTTCCGTCTATGACAGATTTTTTTTAACAATGACGGACAAATCTGAAAGCAGTCCGTCATTTTGACAGATTAGAACAAACTCGGAACAGCGCCAAAGTTTCCCCGCAGCGAGGCTCCGGTGTTATGCCGTGTTATGCATGCCGTCCAAAAAGGAAATCATACCGTTTCCAAACCTAACTGTGCCGAACAGATCATTGAAATGTCTGTGAGTTTTGGCTTTACGCTGTGCACGCCCCCCCCCCCCCGTTGACAGTTCACGAGCATGCTCCCCCCCCCCTCGTCAGAGTTGTATAAAGGACGGTAATTCTGGATTTTGACAGAACTTTTACGATCCTGTCCGTCAAAATGACGGGCAGCGAAAAAGTCTAGCGCAACCTCTGATCCCTACAGACAAGGCAATAAGACAGCCACACACTAACAGCACATTACCACTAACTTTTAATAAAGAACTGCCGCAATGCTATCACACAACACTAGCTCTTGAGCGGAGGGACTACAGAAGCCTGCAGTACCTGGAGGTTTCTAACTGAACTGCTGTCTGCTCTCCGTGCACGCTCGTATCTTTGCTCCAGGATCTCTGGGTGTTTCCTCGGGACGGAGCAGGGGTCCACATCTAGATCTGCTGAGCACGGCTGTTCGGCATTATCTTCCTCGGTGACCCCACTTGTAGTCGCTGCCTGTTGCTCAGCTCCCTCTGGGTTTTCAATTTCCACATAATTATCATCATCTGTATCTCGGTCTCCTTCATCCTCCTTTTTCACGGTGTCAGTGTCGGGTTCTGCCTCACGATTTGACGTACCTGAAGCTGGTCTTTCTGACTGATCCTCAGACTCAATTTCTTCTGTTTTATGTGTCTTTTCATTTCCTTCAACTTCAACTCTGGTTTTGTCTTCTTCCTTGTCTTCTGCAGCATCCTCTTCTCCCACAATAATGGTTGGGGTTTCTTCTTCAGCTTCCTGGGTTTGCTCTGTCTCCCTCTGTTGGTCCACATGTTCTCCCACAGCTTCAGGGCTCTCAGAGCGTCTGTATGACTCACCAGGATGCAGAGCTGCATTCCCTTCGCATGACTCATCCGCAGCATGAAATGTAACAAAATTAATATCTCGCAAAGCCCCGGAGCGGGAGCTTTTTGACTTCACAGCCAATCAATCACATTTAATCCGGTGAAGAAGGAGAGAAAGAGATTAAAGCATGATGAATGAAGAGGTAGGAACACACAAAATGGAACTGGGACAGATCAGACAGAGTGGAAAGTGTCTTGTTCAGTGTGTGTGTGGGGATATGAGCTGCCTACTGTACTACAGTAATAAACGTCAGCTAATGTAATCTCTCTAATGTATATAGAGCTGACGTTTTCATTTAACCTGGATTGCTTTCAATACATATGAGAGATGGCTAAAGAGACAGATGTCTTAAATGAAAATCCCCCAAAGCAACAGTAAATGAAGTACTGAGATATTTTACTAAAGACAAACGAGTAATACCCGAGTGTAGAATTACTCCGATACCAGTAAAAGTCCCGCATTGAAGATTTGACTTAAGGAAAAGTGCCAAAGTATAAGCATAAAAAGTACACGTTCGGCAAAACAGCCCATTTTAGAATAATGTATATTATATTATGTCATTATAGTAATTGATGCATTCATGTTTTCATTACTTTACTGGTGCAGTCGTTAAAGGAGGAGATTTTCTTTTACTATATACTGCGGGGTAGTTGGCGAATTTTCTAAATAAATCAATAAAGTTCTATCTTAACCTAAAATTAAACATGATGAGTGCATTGTGGATAATATTTTGTATTATTTACTAGTCTTTAAAGTGACTTAAGCAGTCAAGTGAATGGAGCAAAGTGCAAAGTAGTGTGTGTAAAGTAGCAGGAAAGTAAGTCAAAGTAACTTCAAATGATACAGTACTTAAATAAATGTACTTAGTTACCGTCCAACAGTGACTTGTGAAGATACAATAAAATGATGCTTTCAACATTTCTGTTTATCAATGGTCGCACATTAGATGAATCAGCCTGTATTTGTGTCCCATGTGAATCATCAGGGTGAGCATGATTAGGGGTCGTGTATCTGCAGCACTCACAGAGGGTCTGGACGGAGGCTCTTTGAGGGTCTGGATCTCTGCAGAGTGCTGCCTCTCCTCCAGGAAGCGGTTCCTCTCAATCAGATTCTCCATGGCGTCATCACGAGGCAGCGCCTGGTGCTCTCTGAGAGGTCAGGATTTGTTGTTTAGTAAACAGACTTGAGATGAGAACAACAGGCCAGACAATGACATGGCAGGAGGTCAACATTACAGCCTAGTGTTGGATTATCACAATACTGTTTATCTAATGCACATTTCTATTTAATGTCTTTTTTATTACATTTTAACTTAAATCCTTGTGTTTATATAAATGTTTATTTCTTATTTTTATTTATATATATTTTTTTATTGCACATTCATACTTTTTTCACATTTGCTTGTATTATTATTATTATTATTATTATTATTATTATTATTATTATCTTTTTTCATTTATATTTTATTCTAAAATGGATGAACTGTGACAAAACACCATTTTCCATTTCCATTACTTAAGAAATTTAATTTGTTTTTATTGACAGTATATCTACATTTTCTGAACAAAAATCGACTTAAAAAAATATATTTATACTATATATATAAAAAAATATCCTTCTATTAATTAAGGTATTTTTTACTATTTAACGTCATAGTTAAGATAGTTACTCAACTGTTTAGCATCTGACTAAATAGCAGAGGTGGGAGAAGTACTCAGATCGTGTACTTGAGTAAAAGTAGAAGTACTCAGATCTTGTACTTGAGTAAAAGTAGAAGTACTCAGATCTTATACTTGAGTAAAAGTAGAAGTACTCAGATCTTATACTTGAGTAAAAGTAGAAGTACTCAGATCTTATACTTGAGTAAAAGTAGAAGTACTCAGATCTTGTACTTGAGTAAAAGTAGAAGTACTCAGATCTTATACTTGAGTAAAAGTAGAAGTACTCAGATCTTATACTTGAGTAAAAGTAGAAGTACTCAGATCTTGTACTTGAGTAAAAGTAGAAGTACTCAGATCTTGTACTTGAGTAAAAGTAGAAGTACCAGAGTGTAGGAATACTCTGTTACAGTAAAAGTCCTGCATTCAAAATGTTACTCAAGTGAAAGTAGAAAAGTATTCTCATCAAAATATAGTGAAAGTAGCGACAGTGAAAGTAGTCGTTGTGCAGATTGGTCCATTTCAGAATAATATATATGATATGTTTTATAATGATTGATCATGAAAGTGTTCTCAAAGCTGGTGAAGGTGCAGCTAGTCTGAAGTACTTTGTAGACTGCAGGGTAGCTGGTGGATTTACTCCAGGTGGAACTAAAGTCTGATTTAACACTTGATTAGATTTCACATCATTCATCCACATCTGTGAAGTAACTAAAGATATTAAATACATGTAGTGGAGTCAAAGTACACAATTTACCTCGAGTAGAAGTACAAAGTAGCACAACATTGAATACTCAAGAAAAGTACAAGTACCTCAAACTTAAGTACAGTACCTGAGTTAATCTACTTAGTTACTTTACACCACTGCTAAATAGTGATAACATTTGAACGCTTACTCGCCAGAAAGCTTTATTTGATATTGGCTTAGATGTGAGGGTCTAAGGACAGAGGGTCTGAGGACAGAGGGTCTAAGGACAGAGGGTCTAAGGACAGAGGGTGTCGTATAGTCATACTGATATTCTGTACACACTGTGAAGACCACTGAGACAAATGTAACATTTGTGATATTGGGCTATATAAATAAACATTGATTGATTGATTGAGATATTGTTTATCAGTCATTCTCGACAAAAGATTGATGATGTAACATTCCTACTGAAATACTCGATTAATCAATTTCTCCGTCCATAAAATGGCGATGTGTAATTAATAATGGTGATAAGATATGATAATAAATTGCGAATCATTCCAAAGCAGAACTCCATGACATTTAGACAGAAGATAATATGTTACGGTGATGGAGTGATATCTCGTGTTGTTATCCACGGGCTCAGAACAGTCTCATAATACACACATGCGCACAGAAGGAGTCAAACTTGTATTTCCGGATCCACACTTGTGTTTTTCAAAGCACACACAAATGTATTCCGTTTCATATACATGTAAATAAAATCCAAATACAGAAAAAAGTTTTACATGTGTATTTTTGATCCTCACATATTTGTTTTCCGTTTAAAAACACAAACCGCTTTCTGTGCACGGATCGCTTTGCATTCGTGTGTGGGTTTTTTGAGACTCCCTTGACGGTCAGCCGATTAGTACTTGTAATTATTTCTATCTATAGCCAATCCAATGTCTCCTTCATTCTAAGCCAATCACATGAGCGCACCCCCACGAGGGTAGATTTCTTGCGTTCATGACGTAGCGCTTCATGTACGCATTTTGCGCAGTCCGGAGCTCCATGGAGCACCCTCCTTAGGGGGTCAGTACAGCGCCACTTTCCGAACAGGAAATGCACGCAAATATGAGCCTTTATATTATTAAGGTACAGCGCCACTTTCCAAACCATTGATGAATGCTTGTGTACACAAACACGGCAGGCAAAACCGTTTTAAATGTGTGTTTCCTGTGTGGCGAATACAGCTGCTTTCTTTATGTCTGTATGAAGTTGTTGTGAGTGTGGAGGGAGCAGCTACAGGTTAGCTTAGCCTCATCGATCAGTGCACTACGAAGCCAGTGCTAGACAGTGACCTGTTAACGGGGGGAGCCCCGCCGGTCATTATCGGCCGATATTCACTCTTAATAGTTTGATCGGTGCTCTCTATAAAGGCCGATCAGGAGAGCTGGATCTGATCGATATGGACATAAACGCGAGTGAAGTATAACCGGACGCGAGAGAGAGATCAGATCAGCTGCTGAGTCTGATGGAGACACGCTGCTCTGCATGATCACCTGATGCTCCGCCCTCTGTTTAGCGAGCTGACCGGACTGCGCAAAATGCGTATATGAAGTAATCTTACCCTCGTGGGGGCGCGCTCATGTGATTGGCTTAGAATGAAGGAGACATCTGATTGGCTATAGATAGAAAAAATTACAAGTACGAATCGGCTGACAGTCAGGGGAGTCTCAAAAGACCCACACACGAATGCACAGCGATCCGTGCACACAGACCCGGCGTCATGGGCGGGCCCCATGTGGCCGGGCCGCCCATCCAGGATTTGGGCCCGCTGTTTTAATCAGGGCTGAATACAATATTTTAATTGTTTTATTATTATGTTCAGTGGCGGCGCCAGGGTATGCTGGGGTAGGCTACAGCGATACCAAGAAATGGCTTTAAAGTAAGCTAAATAAAGTCCGCCAACTCGCACGGAGTAAATTGCACAGACAGCAGTTAGTAAGATTGATTTCAGCAGTCACTTGTCTGGAAATACCGAAGACTAGAAACGGTTTGAAAACTTTTGTCACGTAGTGATCATCTTCTCAATAGAACATCTTTGATAATGTCTTCTGGCCAATCAGAATCAAGATAACGACGTGGTGTTGATGCAGGAAGTCCCGACGGAGAATACTTTTGCTGCAGTACATCTCTATATACATCGATACAACATTACGTGTTGATAGAAATCAACACGTAATTAAATAAGACCCACGGTTTGATGATTGATAGGTGTGTGGGCTGTCTTTCATGTTGACACCCAGAACAATGGGGGCTATCCACCCTTATCCACAATGTAAAGTCATTCACAGCCTCTTCCCTCTTCTCTCTGTGAGGAGCAGCAGGTTCAGCTTTCAGAACAAAGTAACAAAAAACTGAAATGGCATTCATTTTTTTTTTTAAACATGTTGTGTAGTAATAGATTTATTTATTTTTCTTCTCAAGAGAGTACCAGAATGTGTATTTTATGTTAGTATTTCAAAAAATCTCCTGGGGGAGAATCTCCCCAGACCCCCTGCAGGGGTTGGGGTTTCAGCATGTCAGCTCTTTCACAATTCAGTTTTCCTGGGAAATGTAAGTTTCGGGGTGGGCCCGCCCTGGTACATCAAATGCCCGCCCAGAGACGTATGTCTGCCGCCGGGTCTGCGTGCACAGAAAGCTGTTTGTGTTTTTAAACGGAAAACAAATATGTGAGTATCAAAAATACATATGTAAAACTTTGTTCTGTATTTGTATTTTATTTACATGTATATGAAATGGAATACATTTGTGTGTGCATTGAAAAACACAAGTGTGAATCCTTCTGTGTGCATGTGTGTATTACGAGACTGTTCTGAGCCCATGGTTATCAGCTGAATGCAACAGTTACACTTTGAAATTAGTCTGGTTTGTTTTCAAAGAGACGGAAATGACGGTCTCTAACATAATAAATCATAATCAGTATAATAACTCTCAAAGGATCCTGTATTGAGCGGATAACGAGGCATCTGGATTCAAGACAAACTCGGCTTTAAAGCGTCAAATAACAATTGTTTTTACAATTAACACTTACAAATTATGAAGGTGAGTGCAAATAAAGCTTAAGGAATTGGGAAATATGAGAAATAAATGTATATTTTTTACAATTCATGATGTTATTATTGTCTGCTACCTCAAAACTCTTTATATGTTCACTAAGTGGCTTCTTTTTGTACCTAAGATGTTAACTTATTGGAACTTTATTTTATTGTTTGCCCCTTTTTTCTGTCTTTGTATCTGCTTCGTTGTCTTTGCTGTAACAAATGTAAATATAGGTCAAATAAATGTAATAGTTCTGGACCAATAAAGAATGTGTGACTTTTAAATACACAACTATGTACAAGTATACGAAAGGAGCTAACATTAAAAAGATATATTATGATTGTTTTGACTTATTTTTAAGACTGTAACGCAGCGTCCACACGGCGGCGTGCGTTGAAGCTTGCCGGTGGGCGTGTCTGAAACTCGACCAACAACCAATCACATGAATGTCCCGCCCCGGACACACAAGCACGCGGTTTGATTGGCTAGAGCTTGTACTGGCATATGATCTGATTGGCTGACGCTTCCGTCGAAGCTTCAAAAGTTGAACATTGCTCAACTTTTGAGGCGAGCAAAGCGAAGCGACCACAATGCAGTTCGGCAAAGCGTGACGTCACCCCATTCAAAGTGAATGTTCAGAAGCGTTGAAGCTTCAACGCACGCCGCCATGTGGACGGGCCGTGAGTTACTTGATGGTGAGGATCTGAATACTATAAATACACAACAACATATACCGTACTTTTCGGACTATAAGCCGCGACTTTTTCCCCCATTTTCTTTGTACAGCTAACGGCCACTAGGGAACCTCCTAAACCTATGGATTTTACAGGTAAAATTAACCACCTTTAACTCTACGGGCTCTATGACCGGTCCGCGCCCGCCACCTTTAAGCGGCGGGCTCCAGCAGGAAAAGCTGGAGGCCGGAAAAGAGTGAGACAGGTAGCGCGCCAAAGTGAAAGTGGAACCGAGAGACAGAACGAGAGAAAGACAGACGGACAATTTAGCTGCTGCGGCTTATATGCAGGTGCGCTTTATAGTCCGAAAAGTACGGTACTTGTATTAAAGGAACTGGAACTAACATCGACTTGTTTAAAGATATCAGAAGTATACTCTGATGACTGTTATTTACTTGATGGTGAGGATCTGTCTCTCCAGCTCTGAGTTCCTATTCTTCAGTTCTTCCAGCTCCGTCTCCATCTCAGCGTTCCGCACTCCCACCACAAGATCTGCCGTCATGCCTCGACCCTTCATCTTCCTCAGCAGAGAGCTCTTCTCCTGCTCCAGTCTGCAAACACAGAGAATCACAATCAGTCAAAGTCAACTTTATTGTCGATCTCAAAATATGTCTGTACACACAGAAAGATTGAAATACTGTTTTCCACAGTCCCGAGGTATAAAAACACACATTCAAATACACTCAATTATTACAAAATAACCGTTTACTTCAAGTAAGCAGGATATATATAAAGAAAGATGATCCGGCCCCGGGGTGATATTTACTGGCCCTTTGAGTTTAATGTTATTTGTTTATGTTTTGTTTTTTGGGCCAGTGCCTTTATTCCAGAGAGGGTGTGACATTGAGAGATAGAGGGGAAGACAATGCCTGAAAACCTACTAGCTACTGTAGTGACAACTCCTGTAATTTATTGCATCTCTGCGTGAATGATTAGATCATTTCACCTACATTAAATCAAATGAAATGATGTTGATGTTAAATTAGCTTCACATGTCGGCCTACTGAGTTCTGAGCCATTTAGATCTATAAAGGGCTTGGGGCTATGTTGTTTGATGTAATTAAAGGTCCCATGTCACGGCCATTTCTACTGATCATATTTCCATTGTTGAGGTCTACTAACATAGATTTATATTGTTCAATGTTCCAAACTCACATTGGTTTCTCAAACAGCATCTCTGTATAGCATGTGTATTCACTCTGTCCTAAACGGCTTGTTGGAGCTCCTGCCCCCCCCCCCCCCCCTCCCTGTGAGCCCAGTGGCCGTCTGCGAGACAGTGAAACCCAGCCCGAACACACACCCGCAGCCTGGCTGGGAGTTTGTGTGTGTGCTCAGGCTGAGTTCAGCGGTGTCTCGCAGACCCCACACCAGTGAGCCAGCTCACAGTGTCCCGCTCCTCGCAACGTCCCGCCGAGTGTGTGTGTGTGTGTGTGTGTGAGGATGTTTGCGGATTGGTCCAAACGTAACGGCTCCGCGGACGTTACGTCACTATACCCGAAATACGTCACTATACCCAGGAAGTAAAAAAATGGAAAGAGAGAAATCCCCAACGAGGCGTTCTGGGGCAGCACAGACTGTGTTAGAGTTTTACTCGCTACAGGGTGTACTTTGAGGGTTTGTGACTCACACCGTTTACATGCAGAAAAAGCTTCATAACACAAGGGGACGGGTAATAACCAGAAAAGCATGACATGGGCCCTTTAAAGACAATATATGCACTCCACTATGCAGTTGTAGTATTTACTGTATCTGAAGCTCTTAATATGATTGCTCATATTTCAAGCCATCTTTTTCCCGGCCCCTTGCTTTGGATCATTTTCATCAACCATCAAACTAATTGAATAGCCCTGATGTACATAGTGCAAATTAGTGCAAACATATTTCCATAGCAGCGTAAATATGTTTGCACTCATTTGCACTATGTACATCAGAAACTCTTATTAGTCCCGCAGAGGGGACATTGAGAAACACAGAGACACACAGAAGGGAAATACAAGGGCACAAATGTAAAAATGTACACCTTGATATATCATTGTTATTTTATAAATTGTGGCGGCTATTTTCCCATTGAATACGGCCGCTCTGAGGCTAAACTTCGCTCATTGTTGTGACGCGTATAAATAATAAAGTCTGTACCGAACTTGACGTTTTAAGGATATTTAATATTGTAAACCAAAACACAAACAGAATCATACGGTCAAACAAAAGGTATCAGATCTAAGCTCACCCTCAATGTCATGCTACCAAACCTCCACATACACCAGGTGCCCAAAATACCATCAACCACACCATGTGACAATCACCGGAAACAACCCATTACAAGTGTGTGTGGTGTTAACAAATAATGAAGATAATATAACTATAAACACAGGCTACCACAGCATATTGGCTCCTACATAACTAATAGAGATTCATTGATTGATTAGGCTTTAAACAAACATTAATGTGAAACCATTTTGGTAAATATTTTTATAGTTCCAGCTGTTATATGAATTGCAATTTTTAAGAATAGGATTTATGGTTTAATGCCAATTAGATTTGAAAATAAAAGGAATTTACTTTGGCGTATTAATTTGGCGCTGACACTGGTTCCCTCAATATTCTCATCCTCCTCGACCTGAGTGCAGCCTTTGATACCGTGAGCCACAACATCCTGCTCACCCGACTCGGGGACATTGGTATTGAAGGTATTGCACTCAGATGGCTCCAGTCCTACCTCACTGAACGATCCCACTTCATCTCCCTCCCCAACCACTCCTCTGCCACAGCCTCAGTCACCCAAGGC
This sequence comes from Pseudochaenichthys georgianus, assembly GCF_902827115.2. Lineage (NCBI taxonomy): Eukaryota > Metazoa > Chordata > Actinopteri > Perciformes > Channichthyidae > Pseudochaenichthys > Pseudochaenichthys georgianus. The sequence continues at coordinate 41,316,993 of NC_047508.1, forward strand.
GTTCCTCAAGGATCAGTACTTGGCCCACTTCATCATTTACATCCTCCCCCTCGGTCAGATTCTCCGCCACTTCAACCTGGACTTCCACTGCTATGCTGATGACACTCAGATCTACCTAAGCACCAAATCCCTCCATTACCCACCCCTTACCCACATCGATTCCTGTCTGACAGCTATTAAAACCTGGATGCAACATAACCTCCTCAAACTGAACAGCAACAAAACAGAACTCCTCCTAATCGGCTCCAAATCCACCCTCAGCAAGGTCACTAACATAACACTCACCATCGACGGCACCATTGTTTCCCCCTCCAATCAGGCACGCAACCTTGGCGTAATCTTTGACCCCACCCTCTCCCTCGAACCTCACATCCGCCAAACAGTAAAAACCTCATTTTCCCACCTCCGCAATATTGCAAAAATCCTACCCTCTCGCAGCTGAACGACTAATCCATGCCTTCATTTCCTCCCGCCTCGACTACTGCAACTCACTTCTTTACGGCATTAGCACTACATCCCTCAACAGACTCCAACGGGTTCAAAATGCAGCTGCACGTCTTCTCACACATACCAAATCATGGTATCACATCACCCCAGTCCTCAAAGACCTCCACTGGCTTCCTGTCTCCCATCGCATCAACTACAAAGTTCTGGTCCTCACCTACAAAGCCCTCCACCATCTGGCCCCCCCTTATCTCACAAACCTTCTCAATTCTTATCAACCCCCACGGTCCCTCAGATCCACCGCAGCCAGACTCTGCAGCTTTGGGGACAGAGCCTTCTCAGTGGCAGCTCCTAGGCTCTGGAAGTCCCTCCCCCAAGATCTTCGTGACTCTGAGTCCCTCACAGTCTTTCAGTCCCGCATCAAAACACATCTTTTCAACTCTGTCTACCCATAAGCCCCCCCCCCTCTCAATCAACTTCCTCTTGACTGCCTTTTTATTTATTTTTTATTTTACTATACTTACTTGTTTGCCTGTCCTTGTTTGTCTACCCTCCCTCATACTGTAAAGCGTCTTTGAGTTTTGTGAAAAGCGCTATATAAATAAAATGCATTATTATTATTATTATAATGTTGTACAAAGGAAGAGGAATTAAGTTGCAATAAAAGCTTTTTAAACAAATATTTGAAAGGTACAAAATAAGAAGAAATATAAAAAAGGTAAGGACAGTTTATTTTGAAAAAGAGAAAATGTGTATTAGAAAATGTGACTTTTTAAGTTTGACTTTGATTAAAAACCTATAAAATAAAAATATTGTATTTATTGTTGGTCGGATACAAGAAGGAATATAAACACTGCTGGCTCTGGAAAATTATAATGGTCTTTTTTTTTATATTATCATTTTATAGACAAAACTCATTTTTAAGAGAATTATCTGAATGACTTAATAACAGGGATGTAACGATATACCGAATATCGCGATAAATAAACGTCCCAATACCGTCGTGAAACCTTTATTCAACCAGATGGTCCCATTGAGATCATCGATCTCTTTTTCAAGAGAGACTTGTCCAACATGCCAGCAAGTAGATTACAACATGAACATAAAACAACAGAACACATCGTATTTACAGGGCTACATGTACACACTTAGAGACATTGACAAGTACCAACAGTATATTTATATCTCGCCCTGTCAATAAGCCTCACCTTCTTGGCAAATACTGTATTGTTTTTGAAGTGGTGGAGAGACAATGCACAGTTTTACCCACTGCTGCCAAAATGCCTACTTTGTTTGGTAGTACTAGTAGGTACAAAAACACTGGTTTTCTTGTTCCAGTCTGTTACTGTCACTTTGTTTTTGACACTTTAAAATACTGCTATCCTACTAAAATGCTGTACAAACCAGATTTATGAAATTATTAATTATTATTATTATTATTAATTATTAATGTTTTCTTTATTATACAATATCGCGATAAATACCGTACCGTGGACTTGTTATCGCGATATTATCGTACCGTGAGTTTTTGGTATCGTTACATCCCTACTCAATAATGAAAGTAATCAGTACTTAAAGACCCAATGAGCATCACTTTCATATCAACCCGCTGCAGCTGTGATGATGTGGTGTTTCCAAAGATAAGATCAAAGGACGCTGTGTGAAGTGAGCAGGACGATTTACACACTGACCTGGAATAGAGGTCTCTGAGAGTGCCGAGTTGTTTCAAAAGGGCTTCGTTCTCTCTCTCTTTATCCCTCAAGGAGTTCTTCAGCTTCTCCATCTTGGCCTGCCATCTCTTCCCCTCCTCCCAACGCACCACTTCTTCTTTGGTCTGTCAGAGAAACAAGTCGTCCATCAGGAGAACGGGCAAACAGATGATAATGTGATTTACAGAACTGATGTGCAAACCTTTTCATGATCACCCTTGAGACTTTTCCCTTCTGCTCTTTTGTCCAGCTCAGACTCCAGCCTCCTGATCTTCTTGTGCAGACTCTCGGCGCTCGGCCCCTTCCCATCTGGTTCTGGTTGGCTCTAATCAGAAAATATAGACACGAAGATTTTCATAGCACCTCACTTTTCGTTAAACAGTGTACAGCGGCGACAACAGGTATTCATTCCCTTCAGGGTCACAACCCTTGGCTTCCTGCTGAAGACGCGAGAGACACATAGCAAACAATATAGAGACATTGGAGTCCGGCAGTCTCTAAGTAAAGCTGGCTGATGCTCTTATCATTCTTCCATTCCTCCTCGATAACCTAATAACACTCATCATCTCCAGCAGCTACAGTCACACACGCACATTTATATACATTATATACACAATATACAATGTTTTTGCATGGATACTTATAAAAAATATGATTTGATTGACTGTTTACAATGGGAAAGACGTTATCATAAATATTTCTATAATATAAATATATTATTTATATTATCCTGAATATAAATTCTAAAGGATTATTGTTTTAATTATAATACATCAAAAGTGTAAATATATATATAAATATATTATAAAAAAACATATATACAATTTAATATATAATTAAAAATATATAGTAAACTGTAATAATGTATGTAAAAAGCACGAGTGACAGAGATGCAGCAAAGAATACATATATATATTTATAAAACGGACAAGTCAAATCAAGCAATCTGATTGGTTCTTAGCCGTGATATAATGAGCGTATATCACGGGTAGAATTGTAGTTACTTTTTACAACAAGTCAGTATCCCTCCGCGTCTGAGAAAAGCTACAACCGTTACAACTGTTACATTACGTCCGTTACGAAACTAACTAACTAACAAAGCTTAAAGGTGGGGTAGGTAAGTTTGAGAAACCGGCTCGAGATACACTTTTTGTTATATTCCATGGAATGCTCTTAACAAAAAATACATAACATATTTCATCTGTGGAAGCCGTGGCGCTGTAAAAAGCACGACCAATCATCTGAGCCGGCCCGGCTAAAGTAACTGGATGGCCTACCTGCCTGTCAGCCTTCCATCTGGGCACACACTGATCTCGTGCCCTCATTGGTCATGTGCGCGTTCGTGTGTGTTGGAGGAGGGGCTCTGTGAGGAAGTGGCAGATTTTCTCCGGTTGTGTATTTTTTAATTCTAGCGCACTCGAGCTGGTTTCTCCATTCTTACCTACCCACCTTTAAGATGGAAACATGTAAGGGATAATGTGCAGCAAGGACTTATTGACCGTTGTTAAGGACGCTCACATCTGCAGAAAGAAGTCCGGTCAATTTAACTGAATACAGTTGGGCTGAAAAGCAAACTGCATTCGTCGGGCCGAACCACGCCCCTTAACTGTGATATAATGGCCATATACCACGGCCTGTCGTGAGCTATTGCTTAAATATAAAAAGCAGATCCAAAGTTAAAAAGATATGATGAACAGAGGAGCAGCCAAAGTCCTGAGACAAAGCTGGACTGTAGTTTAAAAAAAGGCTAGAGGGCACTGATCCACCAGACGAGCAGAATAATTTGATTTGGTTTCCACCGGAGAAGTTTATCTTGGATCTCAGAATAATGTAAAATTCCATTCTTGATGCATTCCTCAATTTATTTCAATTGAATTGTCTGAATGTCTCGTGTGCATGATGTTGTGCTGATATCGGCTGTCATGTGGCTGCTGATGAGCGCTTCACTTCAAAGCAGCAACAACACACTTCAGATTTGAGTCTAACTGAGCTGCGTGCTTCCTAATACATCTGAAACTCCCTGAGAGGGTCTAACCTGGAGGGCGCTGCTGAACCTCTTGGCTTTCTGCTTCAGCTCCTGGACCTCCTGCTCCTGCTCCTCCCTCTCCGCCTGCAGGCGTCTCTGAGCCTTCACACTCCTCTGCAGATCCTGGGTCAGCCCGTCCACTTCCTCTCTCAGGCTGTTCTCCCGGCCTCGCGCTGCTCTTGCAGAATCCTTTGCCGATTGAAGTTCTTCATTAAGTTCTTGTACCCGCACCTGCGTCAAAAGACATACATGGAGATGCTTACATGACTGCGCCTGTTGTACATCAAGGGTTAACCATTCATGCCCTCCATGGACACCAAAACGACATACAATTTCTTGATGCTATCGATTTTCATATTGTGCAAACATTATCAACATATTACAGACATTATCCCCCCCCCCCCCCCCCCCCATCGACAAAATGATCGCACAATACCTTGTCTTTGCAAACTCTCAGAGCGCTTTTATACAAGTGAGCATTCAGCCATTTACACAAAGGCTTCAGAGGTTAATTCAGAGGCATCTTGCCGAGGACACATTGAGATGGGGATCGAACCTGTGACCTTCCGATAGAGAGCGACAATCTATCTTTTGAGCCACAATGAATCACAGTATAGTGTTTCCCCTTTCCTGTAGTGTGTTATAAACGTTTTGAACAACTATAGAGTCAAGCCTCCAACTATATTACAGCCCTTTTTGACTCAATACTGGACCAATTTTGAAATGATTGTCCCGATTACTGAGTCAGACTCAATTACCCTTTACTAGCTAGCTAGCACACACACACACACACACACACACACACACACACACACACACACACACACACACACACACACACACACACACACACACACACACACACACACACACACACACACACACACACACACACACACACACACACACACACACACCACACACACACACACACACACACACACACACACACACACACACACACACACACACACACACACACACACACACACACACACGGAAGTAGCAGATTGTTGAACACCGACTAACACATGGTTGTATTGGAAAGGCTAAAGGCATTTTATTAATACCAGCAAATGCAAATATAGCAATATGTCAGCATAATGTAGAATATACAACTGTCTGTCAGATTATACTACACAGATGAATACCATTTAAAACAAAACTAGATATAAAAAAAGTACGTTTTTTTTATCTACTGACTTTTAACATCTGACTCAAATGAGGTGTAGTGGTGTTTAATCAAAGGAATAAAGCCACATTGGAGTCGACTAGATGTCTTTACTGGGAACATAGTCGATTATTTTCTGTTTCTTTATCGGAAATAAATAACTCGCGCCCCAAGCTTTCTTTATGTCAGTTTATAAGATCAACAGCTATTCCCAAATGTGTGAAATTAAATACGAGTCGACATGCATGTCTGTCATTATAATGAAGGGCTCCCACCTTACGATACAATAATACTTTAATGGTCAGATCAAGTCTGACATTTGACTTGCATCACAGCAGCTCCATGTGTAACATCAACAGACAAATATCAAGACACAATACATGGAAAACAAACATTTAACATAACAGCACAATCACTGAGAGAAAACATGCTCAAAGGGCCTTTAGCGTGCATTTGATGTGGGATTCAGCTCTGAGAGGACTGACTGGAGCACAAAGGATGCTTCAGTCTGACTTTATTGAGTACCTTAAGGTCTTTGGTGTGCCTGTCCACCAGCATCTGAACGTTGAGGCTCTCCTCTCTCTGAGCAGCGCCGGCGATGACTTGACTCTCGGCGGCAGACGTCATCTCCGCCCGCAGCTCCAGCAGAGCTTTACTGAGAGCCTGGAAACCCAACGGAGAGCAGAGAGAAGCCAGATAACACAAAATATGATGAGTGCCGTTATCAGACATCATTTCACAGTAAATGCATCATCCACTTCTTCATGGAATACTTCGTCTTCTTTGATACTTGATCTTCTTCTGTAAGTAGTGAGAAATACTTGGCTGGAGTTGTGAAAAATAATTAAATCACTATTATTAATCCTGATGCTGAAAAGTAGTATTTATTCAAACGTAATTAATGTTTCAGTACCGGCAGGATAAACATTCAGGTCATGCTACCAGTGCATCAGACAAGATCTGTGGACTGGGAGGGAGCAGTAGTTACTCATAGAGATTAATCTGGGTATTTTATCAAGGCAGACTAAAAACTATACGTTATGATATGTTATCTTTTGTGTGTAGCCTTCTTACAGTGCAGACGCTTTTCTGCTTGCTCTTGCCTCTGCTTATTTTTTTATGCTGTTTTCTATTTTTCTTTTCTGAAAACTTCGAGCAGCGGCTCCTGGACATTAACTTATCACTGGGACAGTTATTCTTCGTAAATAGACCGAGGGTTTCAGCCATATTTCAATATTTTTACGACGACCTCAGTCTTACAGTAGCGTGGCCTAGCAACAGCTAAAGCCTGGTAGGCTACTGCATGCTATTTAGCTTAAGCTAGTTAGCAGCAAAATGCCTCCGTTCTCTACAGATGACTTCCACAAACTTCTACAGAAGATGGCCGTGTTGGAAATGAAAATGCAACGGTTGGAAGTTAACGTGGAAGTGAATGGACTAGGTTGGAATGACACCACTTTACCAGTGTTGCAAAAGAATGGACAAAGGCATGCTAACTCAAAGCTAGTTAGCAGCTACAAGGATTTCAAGGAACAGGAGGGTTGTGTACCGGGTAATAAATCTACAAGTGCTAGTCCTCCCTCGAACTCTCTGGGTGCAAAGCCGAAGAGTAAATCATTTCCATGGGATTTGGGAGGACGAACAATAGGCAGAGCCCAGCGCTCTGAAATCAGTGATGCGACCGGCTGGCCTAAATTGTTATCACCGAGGAAGAGCGCCTCTTCAACCCCTGTTCCTACTAGGAAACAGCCGTGGACCGCTGCTAAAGGGAGAACTACAAACAATCCTCCTAAACCACAGAGTGTGCCAATCCAGAACAGATACGATCCACTGACCGAGAACCGGAGATCTCTTTCTGATGACCTGGATAACCTGTCCTCTTCACACAGCAGGGTAAGGACCAATAGCTACTCCAAAAGTAAAAGGCTAGAGGGAAAGCTAACGACTGGGCCTGAAACTCTGATTGTGGGTGACTCTGCTGTAACAGATGTAAAAGGTCTGTAGTAAGAACAACACCAAAGTACTCTGTTTTCCCAAGGATACGGTCTCTGACTTGGCTGAGAAGATCCTGCATATTGGGGCTGAACATCCGACTGTGAAGAATGTGGTACTACATATTGGAACAAATGATGTAGTGAAACAACAGTCAGAAGTGCTGAAAGAAGACTTTAAATGTCTGTTGGAAACTGTCAGCTCTCTAAATGCAGAGGTGTTCATCAGTGGCCCTCTACCGCCAGTCATTTCATTTCATTTCATTTCAAACCTTTATTTATACAGATAAAATCCCATTGAGATCATTGATCTCTTTTCCAAGGGAGACCTGTTCAAGTAGTTCCACATGAAACATAAAAGCATAAACAGAACAACAAAAGGACGTCATACAGCATCATTTACAAAATTATCCACATAAACAGGTACCAATAGCTTCTGATTGAGTAGCATCCAACCGAGCTTTAAAAACATTTAGTGGCACCAGATTGTTCAGTTTCCATTTAATTTGCAGACTATTCCAAGACAGAGGAGCTGCGCATCTAAAAGCTGTCTTCCCTAAGACAGTCCTAGCAGTTGGCACATTTAATAAAACCACAGCATTCGATCTCAGGCAGTAGCCACTTACAATTCTCCGTGAGATCAGGGAGCAGATATAAGATGGAAGTTTCCCTAGCATGGCTTTGTATATAAAAATGTACCAGTGACTGAGCCTCCGTACAGTTAGTGAAAGCAAACCAGCCCTTGCATACAGGGTACAGTGATGGGTTAATGCTTTACAGTTTATCACATATCTCAGAGCACTGTGATACGCAGCATCTAACTTGACCAGGCAATTGGCAGGTGCATTCATATAGACCAGATCCCCATAGTCCAGCACAGGTCAAAGGTCACAGAGCCTTTTCCTGGCCTCAAGCGAGAAACAGGACTTGTTTCTGAAAAAGAAACCTAGCCTAACCCTCAGTTCTTTAAGCAGGTTATTGACATGAAGTTTAAAAGAGAGACAATCATCAAGCCAGATACCAAGGTATTTGTAACAGGCAACAACTTCAAGTTTTGTTCCTTGCGTAGTTACAATATCTAAAACAGACTCTGGTGTCTTTTTAGCTTTTGAAAAGAGCATTACCTTGGTTTTATCCACATTTAAAAGAAGCTTTAATTCAGAGAGCTGAGTCTGAATAGTGTTAAAAACAGCCTGTAATTTAACAACAGCCTCCTGAATGGAGGGACATGCACAATACATCACAGTATCATCCGCATAAAAATGTAAAGTAGCTTCATCCACATTATCACCTACGCTGTTAATATATATGGAGAATAAAAGTGGTCCTAAAACAGAACCTTGTGGTACACCATTAGAAATGTTTAACCACTCAGAAGACAGCCCATCAAAATGAACACATTGGGACCTTTCAGAGAGGTAGTTCACAAACCACCCACTGCAAGGCTGGATATGCCTATACTGAGTAGCCTCTGCTTTAAGATGCGATGATCAACGGTGTCAAACGCTTTGGAAAGGTCAATAAACAGAGCTGCACAACTCTGCTTATTATCTAAAATACTAGTAATGTCATTCACACTTTCATTGTCGCAGTGATGGTGCTGTGTTTCTTTCTGAAGCCTGACTGATGTTTAGACAGGATGTCATTTGTACATAAAAACTCCTTTACCTGTTCACTCACTAGGCGTTCAAGAACCTTAGCCAGAACTGACAATTTAGAGATGGGTCTATAATTGTTTAATAAGGTGGCCTCCCCTCCTTTCAGTAAAGGCAAGACATAAGCAGACTTCCATACTTTTGGGATTGTATTTGTGCTGAGGGAGAGGTTAAAAAGAGAAGTAAGAGGTGGAGCAATAAAATCTGCAGCTATCTTTAAAAGAAAGGTTCTACGTTGTCCGGGCCGGCCGGTTTCCTAGGATCTAGCTTAGATAAGGCTTCATGAACAACATCAACAGTAAAAGGGGTAAAACTGAAAGGGTTTTCCAGACCACATTGTTCTGAGTCACCGACTGTGGTGTTTACAGAAGCAGAGTCAGTGACAGAATCAAATAGAGAACCACAGGACACACAATGCTCATTAAAGCAATTTAGCATAGTGGCCCTGTCCGATATAGAGCCAGATGCTGTGGTAAGGCACGGAGGTAGCTCATTACGGATCTCACCGGTTGATATCGATTTTATTGCTTTCCAAAATTTCCTAGGATTATTTAGGTTTTCTGTGGTAACTGACAAATAGTTCTTCGACTTTGCACTTTTGACATTTGAAGTGAAGCTATTCCTTAGCTGCCTAAAACGCAGCCATTCTATCTCAGAGCCTGATTTCCTAGCCTTTGCCCAGGCCTTGTTTCTCTCATGAAGGAGACTAGACAGCTCAGCAGAAAACCAAGGATTGTCTCGTCCCTTTACTCTAAATTTACGCAGGGGTGCATGTCTATCAATGATCTCCATAAAACCAAGATACAAATAAGACCATGCAGTTTCTACATCAGCACACAGATCGATTTTACCCCAATCAAACCCAAACAGATCATGCACAAAACCCTGCTCCACAAAATGTTTTATGTCTCTCTTGATGATAATGCGAGGTTTAACCTTTTGGACCTTAGTGTCCCTAATTGTGGCTACAACACAGTGATCGCTCAGATCATTTGCAAATACTCCCACAGATGAATATTTATGGGGAATATTAGTTAAAATGAGATCAATTAGGGAGGATTTATTAGGGGACTTAATATTAGGGTGAGTAGGACTGTCCACAATCTGAGTAACATTCAATGAGATACAAAGGTTTTTAAAATCCTCTGACACTGCAGTTAACCAGTCCCAGTTAAAATCTCCAAGTAGCACTATTTCCTTGTAGTCTAGTTGTGATAAAAGATTTGCTAGTGAAGACAAGGAGTCTTTGACAGCTGAGGGGGGTCTGTAGCAGCCCACCACCATGACCTGTTGACCCTTTGCCACTTCTATATGTAAGGCTAAACATTCAAATTGCTTACTCAATCAATCAATCAATCAATGTTTATTTATATAGCCCAATATCACAAATGTTACATTTGTCTCAGTGGTCTTCACAGTGTGTACAGAATATCAGTATGACAATACGACACCCTCTGTCCTTAGACCCTCACATCGTACAAGGAAAAACTTCCAAAGAAAACCCAGTTTAAAGGGAAAAATGGGAGAAACCTCAGGGAGAGCCACAGAGGAGGGATCCCTCTCCCAGGACGGACAGACGTGCAATAGATGCCGTGTGTAAATTGAAAAGATAATACATTTGCAACATAGGTAGATACTGTTTACTGATCGATTTGGAAACTAATGTGGATACACTGAACTTATTCTTAACATAAATTGCAACGCCACCACCTTTATTAGGCCGGTCGGTACGATACACATTAAAACCATTTAAGGCAATGTCAGAGGCCAAAATAGACTTGTTTAGCCATGTTTCTGATAAAACAATGACGTCAGCGTCAGTCGAGCTTGCCCAGATACGGACAAAATCTAGTTTACCTAACAGACTGCGCACATTCAAGTGGATGAAACCCAACCCAGACCTAGCTTTAAAATCAGCAGGAGTAGCGATCTGACTATTACTACTGGGCGGACCAGGGTTAGGTTGTACATTTCCTGACAGTAATAACAACAAAAAAACCAGGCATCTTTTCCTCTTAAATGACACACATACATTGTCATCTAATTTAGAAACAGCGGAAAAGTCTGCGAGAGTGTGATTAGAGCTTAAGAAGCAGTCCTGAAGAACCATCATCGCAGGAAAATAAAAAAGACAAACATATTTTGTCGAGCAGATTGACTGTGACAAGGCAACCGGTAATTGTTTGAGCAACACATCCGAACCTTTGCAGGGGATGCCCACTGCAGGTGGCAGAACAGACCTGAATCCAGTAGTCTTCTCAGAATGACTAGAGATCTTCTCATAGTCCAAAACAGTTAACAGGCACAGCAGAATCCCGATATGGGCCATTTTCCCAGACCAGCAGAGCATCCGGATAGGCGTGCAAGCAGGCCCGAAATGTGGAGGCGCTCCGTTCTCCTCGCGATATCCCCGGTGCAGAACCTCCTCAGTACAGCAGGATAGGCGAAGCAGGACCAGCTCGAGGCGTAGAGGCGCTCCGGTCTCTCAGCGATATCCCCGCGGTAAAACGTCCTCGGCACCGTAGAGCACGACAGGTGGAGCAGGTGGAGGCCTCCGCTACAGCAGGTGTAAAGCAGGCCGCAGCCCGAACGCGAAGCCGCTCCGGTCTCTCCGTTACGCCCCCCGGGGTAAAATCTCGCCAGGACAGCAGCACACGACAAGTGGAAGCAGGTCCCTGCCACAGCACAACTTAAAGAGACAGACGCTAATAAACTGTGTTCAAGCTCTTAAAGAGACAGACGGAGTGGAGAGATTCAGCAGATTGTTTGCACTGAACACCTGGCTTTCAACTGCCTGTACTGACCATTCTGTCCATTTTATTGACAACTTTAACTTTTTCTGGGACCGCAGACATCTTTTTAAGGCAAATGGAGTTTGTCTGAACAAGTCGGGAGTGAAATTGTTTATCTCTAACGTATTCAACTGCCTACGTCATCAATCTGTTCCCTCTGCCAAGGACAAGCAACAAGAGGAATCAAAACAAGAGAAAGACACAACACATCGCTCAGAAAACCTTGAAAATCTATCACTGCACCCGCCTGAGGGATGTCTTGTTTATGGGAGACAAATGGAGGAGTCTCCACCGCCCTTCACCCCCCCTATCACCTCTGAGGATACTCTTCCTTCACCCCACAGCTCTCTCTACTCTCCGTTCACCCTTTCACCCTCGCCCACCCTCCTGGAGATCGCTGAACACAAGAAGGAGATACAGAGGGTTGGCACCGATTCCTTCCTGGAGTTCAAAGACCAAACTAAGACGATACGCAGGGTTGGCAGCATGTCCTTTACCCCCACTCCTCAACGACGCCCACCAAAATCACTGCAGACGCGCACCATCTCCCCCGTCTTCATCACCGTGCCTACGTCAACCACCCCCCCCCCCCTGGCAGCATGTCCTTTACCCCCGCACCATCTCCCCAGTCTTCATCACCGTGCCTACGTCAACCACCTCCCCCCCTGGCAGCATGTCCTCTACCCCCGCACCATCTCCCCCGTCTCCATCACCGTGCCTACGTCAACCCCCTCTCCTCCCTTCAAGAAAGCATCTGCAGTCTCCGAAGCCTGATAAGAATGTGTGTGTACAAAACGCAACAAACTCTTACTGATATGTGTAAGGGAAACTTCTGTGTAGCAATGCAGTGGGAGTCACCGACTCACGAAGGAGACACAGGACGAGCAGAAGTTCTGATGTCAAACACTGGTAGTTTAATACAAGCATCGGCCGGAGAATTCATATCACAAGTCACAGCAGCAGAAAGTTCTGACTGCCCGGGTGGGTTGTCATGTCAATTCTGCTCACCCTCTCATCAATGTTGACCTTTTAACCAGTTTACAGGGAATCCACCCACATATTGGGGAAGGCATCTGTGAACACCTGGAGGCACTGAATCACTTTATCTGACTCTATGGCTCTTGTGACCGAGAGTTGACCGGTCATAAAATTGGTAATATCAGCAATAGGTGAAACATCCCATTCCTTAAGACAGATAACAGACTTCGGCTTCGGTCGTAAAACGTCAACAGGCCGAAAGGTCAAATATCTAAAGTAAAGACAAAATTAATCCCTCACAATATGTGCTGGGTCCAGGCTCTTGGGCGTATGGCACTCTCAACTCTTTCCAGGACATGCCGGGGCCCTGCCTGCCAGTAGCTTTGCCGATATTTGTGTTGATAGGTAATAGATTAAGAGCGGTGAATCAGCTTAGAAACAGGAAGTGCTCAAACGTTTGTGAGTTTATCAAATTTAGCAGTGATTCCATGTCAGCCACAGCTTGTCACAAAAAATCTCCAAGGTGCCATCCACTTAAACACAGACAGTGGCAGAACTTCAGTGTTAGTATTATTAGATCTCAGTGCTGCGTTTGACACTGTTGACCACAACATATTACTAGACCGACTGGAAAACTGGATGGGACTTTCAGAAACAGTTCTAAATTGGTTTAAATCCTACTTAAAGGACAGAAAAAACTTTGTTTCTATAGGTAAATACACATCTGAGTTGACACATATGACAAGTGGGGTACCTCAAGGCTCCATCTTGGGGCCTCTTCTCTTTAACGTCTACATGCTACCACTGGCTCAGATAATGAAAAACAACAAAATAAGTTACCATAGCTATGCGGATGACACACAAATTGACATAACAATTTCACCAGGAGACTATGCTCCAATTCAAACACTGAGTAAGTGCATTGAACAAATCAATGACTGGAGGTGTCAGAACTTTCTCCAATTAAACAAAGATAAAACTGAGGTAATGGTTTTTGGAGCCAAGGCAGAACGTATACAAGTTAGCGCTGAGCTTCAGTGTGCAATGTTCAAACCAACAGATAAAGACAGAAATCTAGGTGTAGTCATGGACTCTGACCTGAGTTTCAACAGTCACATTAAAACAGTTACTAAATCAGCCTACTATCACCTAAAGAACATATCTAGGATTAAAAGACTAATGTCACAGCAGGATCTGGAAAAACTTGTCCATGCTTTTATCTTCAGTAGACTCGACTACTGCAATGGTGTCTTCACAGGTCTCACTAAAACATCTATTAGGAAGCTGCAGCTGATTCAGAACGCCGCTGCTCGAGTCCTCACTGACACTAAGAAAGTGGATCACATCACTCCTGTTCTGAAGTCTTTATACTGGCTTCCTGTGTGTCAAAGAATATATTTCAAAATACTGCTGCTGGTTTATAAAGCACTGAATGGTTTAGGCCCAAAATACATTTCTGACCATCCAGATCTCTCAGGTCTTCAGGGACTGGTCAGCTTTCTGTCCCCAGAGTCAGAACTAAACATGGAGAAGCAGCGTTCAGTTGTTATGCTCCAAATATCTGGAACAAACTCCCAGAAACCTGCAGGTCCGCTGCAACTCTGACTACTTTTAAATCCAGGCTGAAGACTTTTCTTTTTGCCGCTGCTTTTAATTGAACTATTCACATCTTAAACTGCACTGTAACTTTTATCCATGTATTTTTTCTTTTAATGTTTATTTTATTATCTTTTCTTTTTAAATGCCATTTTCTTAATGTCTTTCGTTTTTTGTAAAGCACTTTGAATTGCCTGTTGAAAAGCGCTATATAAATAAACTTGCACCATTATTTTACAGACCACCTAGAAGGGACAAGCACACCAGGGCCTCAGGAAGTGAGCAGGGTGTTGACTCTTGTCTGAATGATCGATGGACTTACATACACTTCAATACCATAGACATTAGACATGTCTTCTGGAAATATAATTGGGGTTAGTTATCTTACCCAGGAGGACACTTTGACATGTTTACAGCCGGTGTGGGACTGAACCGGTAATCCCCTGATTTACAGAAGAGCACATTAACCCCCTGAACCTCTATATTCAATCTCTGACTGACCTGAGACCGGCCCTGACACTGCCTTAAATCAAATGGGAGACGGGTCTTAAGGAAAATGCAAGTGCACATACTCTCAGGGTGAAGATTTCGGGTATTTTTGTTTACCAAGAGGCCAGTTTATATTTACAAAAAGCAACTTTCATGGACATGAACGTGGCCCCGCCTCCAACACTGTATCCATATCTCTTTATACATCCATGAAGTGAACTTATGTGATAAAAGAACCTTGAGCTGTTTCTCTCTCTGGGTGAGCTGAGCCTTCAGTCGGTCGACCAGGTTCTTCATGGTGTTGCTGGGGGAGCGCACGTTGGCCTCCTTCTGGGCGGACAGCTCAGTTTGGAGGAAGGTCATCTCCTTCTCCATCTGGGCGATTCTGTTCGTCTGATCCTCACTGTCACCGGTCAGAGCCTTCACCTGGGAGGCATGGTGCTCCTCCAACCTGCAACAAATCACCGCTGTTAGTGTGTTTTAAAAAGGGAGCAGATGTTATAAAAGGGCCCTATTATGCTTTTTAGGGGTTGTCCCTTTCCTGTAGTGTGTTATATGGTAAATGGTAAAACCCCTTAAACCCTAAAAAACCCTTTGTTTTCTCTTTTGTAACATAATGATATCACTATTTAAAACTTGCACTTCTATTGGTTCAAGGCTTTTATTTGTCATACGTATATAGCTACAGTGTAGTTATGTCGATGAAAATCTTAGGTCTCAGGTTTCAGACAGAGGGGGAAAAGTGGTGCTGCAGCACAGGCAGTATGAGAGAAATAAAGAGCTTTTTGAACATTAAAGCATGGAGACATGTCACAGTAGAGACACTCCATACTGATATACACCTGAACATCAGCAGGAGAGGACTCTTTAAAGTAGAGACACTACATACTGATATACACCTGAACATCAGCAGGAGAGGACTCTTTAAAGTAGAGACACTACATACTGATATACACCTGAACATCAGCAGGAGAGGACTCTTTAAAGTAGAGACACTACATACTGATATACACCTGAACATCAGCAGGAGAGGACTCTTTAAAGTAGAGACACTACATACTGATATACACCTGAACATCAGCAGGAGAGGACTCTTTAAAGTAGATACACTACATACTGATATACACCTGAACATCAGCAGGAGAGGACTCTTTAAAGTAGAGACACGACATACTGATATACATCTGAACATCAGCAGGAGAGGACTCTTTAAAGTAGAGACACTACATACTGATATACACCTGAACATCAGCAGGAGAGGACTCTTTAAAGTAGATACACTACATACTGATATACACCTGAACATCAGCAGGAGAGGACTCTTTAAAGTAGATACACTACATACTGATATACACCTGAACATCAGCAGGAGAGGACTCTTTAAAGTAGAGACACGACATACTGATATACATCTGAACATCAGCAGGAGAGGACTCTTTAAAGTAGAGACACTACATACTGATATACACCTGAACATCAGCAGGAGAGGACTCTTTAAAGTAGAGACACTACATACTGATATACACCTGAACATCAGCAGGAGAGGACTCTTTAAAGTAGAGACACTACATACTGATATACACCTGAACATCAGCAGGAGAGGACTCTTTAAAGTAGAGACACTACATACTGATATACACCTGAACATCAGCATAACATATGTACATATGTGCCAGATTTGCTCCAGTTTGTGACTCTCACAGCCTCAGATCCAGCGCCTGGATACGGTTCCAGGTTCCTGCTGTGCGGACTGAGGCTGGGAAAAGGAGTCTTTTTTATTAAGGTCCTTGGTCTTGGAATGACCTTCAATCACGCCTCAAACTGAGGGCACTTGTCTCAATAGTATGTTTTAGATTGAAGTTGTCTGAAGTCCTTACCACCAGCTGCTCTTGCAGTAATAAGTAGTACCTTTCTTACTGTCCTAATGTGCACAATGTAGTGACTGCTTTTTTTTCTTTTGTTTTCTTAGTTATGTTCTCTGTATTTTATATGTTTGTGTTATGTGTAACGTTGCTGCCTTCTTGGCCAGGTCAGCATTGGAAATGAGATTCTATCTCAATGCATTTTATCTGGTTAAATAAAGGTTAAAAAAATAAAATAATAACATGTCTTCTTTAACTATTATTATAACAGTTCTTTAGGACTACTTTTATCTACGTCAAGTCCAAGTCATTACCACTGACTCTAACCAGCTCTGGGGGCTTTTTCTACTGACCATGTGTCTTTCGTGTTCTGTAGCTAATGTGCTATCAAGGGGGAATAGTCATGATTAAAGACATGAAAACAAACGCCCTGTAGTTTGGAGAAAACTGACAGGAATAACAAAACGGCAGTTAAGCTATTTCATCATTGTCAGAGTCTGGTAGCTTTGAAGAGATCTTAGATTAATGTTTTTAGTTTCTTGTTTTGGACGGGCTGTCTGACAACAAGGAAGTGTGGTGAAAGCACTCTTTATCCAGACCCGGCGGCAGACATACGTCTCTGGGCGGGCATTTGATGTACCAGGGCGGGCCCACCCCGAAACTTACATTTCCCGGGAAAACTGAATTGTGAAAGAGCTGACATGCTGAAACCCCAACCCCTGCAGGGGGTCTGGGGAGATTCTCCCCCAGGAGATTTTTTGAAATACTAACATAAAATACACATTCTGGTACTCTCTTGAGAAGAAAAATAAATAAATCTATTACTACACAACATATTTAAAAAAAATGAATGCCATTTGAAGCGGCTGGGATGAGGATCAGCACCTCCAAATCTGAGGCCATGGTTCTCAGCAGGAAACCGATGGACTGTCCACTCCAAGTAGGGAATGAGTCCTTACCCCAAGTGAAGGAGTTCAAGTATCTCGGGGTCTTGTTCTCGAGTGAGGGAACAATGGAGCGTGAGATGGGCCGGAGAATCTGAGCAGCGGGAGCGGTACTGCAGTCGCTTTACCGCACCGTTGTGACGAAAAGGGAGCTGAGCCGGAAGGCAAAGCTCTCTGTCTACCGGGCCATTTTCGTTCCTACCCTCACCTATGGTCATGAAGGATGGGTCATGACCGAAAGAACGAGATCGCGGATACAAGCGGCCGAGATGGGTTTCCTCCGCCGGGTGGCTGGTGTCTCCCTTAGAGATAAGGTGAGAAGTTCGGTCATCAGGGAGGGACTCGGAGTTGAGCCGCTCCTCCTTCGCGTCGAAAGAAGCCAGTTGAGGTGGTTCGGGCACCTAGTTAGGATGCCACCTGGGCGCCTCCCTAGGGAGGTGTTCCAGGCACGTCCAGCTGGGAAGAGACCAAGGGGTAGACCTAGGACCAGGTGGAGGGATTATATCTCTTCGCTGGCCTGGGAGCGCCTTGGGATCCCCCAGTCAGAGCTGGTTGATGTCGCCAGGGAAAGGAAAGTTTGGGGCTCTCTGCTGGAACTGCTACCCCCGCGACCCGACCACGGATAAGCGGGAGAAGATGGATGGATGGATGGATGGATGGATGAATGCCATTTCAGTTTTTTGTTACTTTGTTCTGAAAGCTGATCCTGCTGCTCCTCACAGAGAGAAGAGGCTGTGAATTACTTTACATTGTGGATAAGGGTGGATAGCCCCCATTGTTCTGTGTGTCAAAATGAAAGACAGCCCACACACCAATCAATCATCAAACCGTGGGGTCTTATTTCATTACGTGTTGATTTCTATCAACACGTAATGTTGTATCGATGTATATAGAGATGTACTGTAACTACAGCAAAAATATTCTCCGTCGGGACTTCCTGCAACAACACCACGTCGTTATCTTGATTCTGATTGGCCAGAAGACATTATCAAAGATGTTCTATTGAGAAGATGATCACTACGTGACAAAAGTTTTCAAACCGTTTCTAGTCTTCGGTATTTCCAGACAAGTGACTGCTGAAATCAATCTTACTAACTGCTGTCTGTGCAATTTACTCCGCGCGAGTTGGCGGACTTTATTTAGCTTACTTTAAAATCATTTTTCATGGTGGGGCTAAGCCATTTATTGGTATGGCTGTAGCCTACCCAAGTATACCTTGGCGCCGCCACTGAACATAATAATAAAACAATTAAAATGTTGTATTCAGCCCTGATTAAAACAGCGGGCCCAAATCCTGGATGGTCGGGCCCAAATCCTGGATGGGCGGGCCCGGCCCCATGGGGCCCGCCCATGACGCCGGGTCTGCTTTATCTGGTAACTGACAAAATGCGTGACTCTTCGGCCCCGTTCCCATGCTCCTGAACTGGGACTCCTGTCTGGTCGCGTGCTGACAATCCTCAGAATCTCTTCGAGGGGAACATACCCATCTATGTTTGCCTGCAGTAAGCATCGAACAAATTACATTTCTGTTAAACTCGGTAAATAAAGTTCCAGTTTAACAGAAGTGAGAACATCTTAAGCTTTTATACTGGGACAACTCCCCTGTGAAACTGAATATGTAAGCACTGTACGGTTACAGTAAAATCAAATGTAATGTTTTGCATTTGATTGGGCCTAGAATGCAATTGTATATTTTTTTCCGTGCTTTGGCAGCCAGTTTTGAAATGATTCAGAGGTCAAGTGTTTCTGTGTGTGTGTAGGCATAAACTTTGCATGAATTATATATTAATAAGACCTTCTGACATGCTACATAGCTTAACTTGATGCAATTTTACAATATACTCACGTTCAACGTTTATTGGGAGTTGCGAAATGCTGAGTGACCTTGTCCTTTGAGAGGTAGTTCTTAGTAAAGTATTAAATAGTGCTGCATTATATTAAATATCAAAACATGTTTTGCTCACTCCCATTCATGTCATTCGGAGTGTCCTCGGCCGGCCCGAATGACCTGCTCCTAAAAGCATCTTTTCATTGACTTCAGTGATTTGGCTGATTTAACTAACCTAATAACCTTTTCAACTGCCCATTACATCACTTTAATGTTGTTAAAATCATGTTATTCCAAACGGTCTGAAAGTGACAGCTTGTTCCCTCTCTTCATTGAAGTGTTGTGGTGCAGAAACCTGTATGATTAAGTTAGAAAGCGAACAAGTAAATGTGTTGTTGCATACAGATAGGAAACCTTTAAATGGTGGTATTTGAAGTTATTCAAGGCCATTTGTTCAGAAAGGGGGTTCAGTAAATATTTCAGGCTTTAAACGGTACTTTTAGTAGACTCTGAACTGCTGAACGGACAGGGATTAGTTGTTTCTCTACTATTGGGCCTTTGTATATTAGATGTAATCCTGGATGAGACACACATTAGCAAAGTGCCTACTGCTACATTCCTGTTAAGGCATTTCAACCTTTCAACGTTACTATGTAATTAGCCATTTATTAAACTGGGGTTTAATGAAATGAGACTAAAATGAAAAGGAGTCTCTGTCCGTCTGGGTTAGGCGGCTGTATCACTGAGGATCCAGGGAAGGGTCAAGACCTGACATATTCTTATCAGAAGTCTGGTATTATTCTCGGCTGGATTTGTGATTTAAGAACAGAGAAGCTAGTATAAACCACCGTGAAAATAACGCTCTTTAAACTGAATAAGGCAGTGAGGGGAGTTTAAGAGTTTGTAGGGGTATCAAATGTGGTTTTGTACAAAAAACTGCAAATTCATGATCCCCCTGTGATTCCTGCAGGAATCCTGAAGTCAACTGTAAAACCTTTTAAGACCTTTTTTAAGACCCTTTCCATACATTTTAAGACCTCATCGCCACTTGGAGTTCTAACCGGTTACCTTGGCGACACACTTCACCTCACATTGACTATATACAGTATTGATAGTCCTTCCTCCTTATCTTCCAACCATTTGGATGCAGACTTGCATTTCCCCATAACGATGTTGCTTAGCAACCGGCGTAAACAGACCTCCGCGCGCTATCAAGCAGTGAGCGTGCGATGTCCTGTTCAGATGACGTCAAACCCAACGGGATGCCATCAATAAACTCCACAGAATCACACGACACACCTACGCCATGACTACATTCAGGCAGACTGTAGAATACAACCTCTTTGGACCATTTATATACTTATTGACAACAAGCTACAGAATGTAATACCTTGGAAAATGCCGTTTAATACTTTTTAATAGCCTTAATTTTCGCTAAATTGATTTATCAACTTTTAATACTTTTTAAGACCCCGCGGTCACCCTGGTGATGAATATGTTCGGCAAATAACATGCAGGGAGCACTGACTGTGTAGCAGCCTGTGAGTTTAATTACAGAACGGTTAGCGTGTCTTATTTTAGGTGTTGGTCCGGGACTGGATACTTTTTGGAGATAATTGCTGGTAGTATGATTCTGGGTCAGAGCTTTATTGGTTTTGACTAACTAAACCTGTACAGGACTCTGCTGCTGATAATAATTGCATTTATCATTAATTGAATCACTAACCAAACTACTTGAAATAAAGGATTATAATTCTGTTTGAATATAATCCCCACAGCTGACCAAAAGAAAACGTTTTTAATAAAGGGATAATCACTTTGACGTTTCCTCTGCGTGTTTCTTAGCCAGTGTTTCCATGGCGCTCCTCTGTCTCTCCAGCTCAGCGTTGCTCAGCCTCAGCTTCTCTGTGACGGAGGAAAGCGAGACGTCCTGCTCCGACACCGTCTGCTCCAGCTCAGCCAGGCGCTCCAGGTGCTTGTTGGTCGGCACCCTGATGCTGGGCTTCTTCATCAACTCCTGGACAAAAAGATGGAGGATACATTATTAAAAACACTGCTTCATGTGTGCTTTTATTGATGTCTTTATGTCTTAATGTGTGCATATGTATAAATGTGTTTCCTGATTGTGTATATATAGGTATATACATATTTCTATATATATTTGTATTTTTTGTATTTGGGATTGTGGGAAACGGTATTTCGATCTCTCTGTCTGTACACACAAACTGGGTGTTTGACAATAAAGTTGACTTTGACAAACTAATCAGAACATCACATTTCAAAAAGTGGTAAAAGACTTTTTGAGGAACATCTCAATTACTCAGGATTTAACCCATAACACACTGGAAATGAGGTGTAACATGTTGTTTATAACACACCATGCATATAAATACACCAAGGGACTTAAAGGTGCAAAGTAAAACAAATATTTTTCGAGAACTTACAGTAAGTTTATAACTTGAAAACTATCAACAGAATGTGAAGAGGTGACATTTTTGTGAGTTGTGTGTTTATTTATTTGTTTATTCCACACATGGCAGTTATTTTAACACAAAACATGTACACTTTACAAAACATGTACACTTAAGCTGGAGCCACACAGAGACGATAACGAAAACGAACCGAATTCGATATCAAAAAAGTCTTTCGTCCACACGAGACCGCTCGGCCCGCTGGAGACGCTGTAGTACATATGCCGGGCCTGTAGGTGGCGCTGTACTTCCGCCACAAAATACACCAAAAGCAGCGAAGAAGACCCCCGAGCATGGTTGCCCTTCTGTACTCTCCGCAGTGGATTTAGCAACATGTAGTTCTCCATGTCCACTTGTTGCTGATGGTTGTGGTGGAGGAGCTGTAGATGTTGCACTAACATCTGTAGCATGGTCAGTAGCTACTGACCATGCTACAGCAGTGAGCAGCAGAGGTGGGGAGAGGCGGGGCTATTGTGTCATCGTTATCAGGAAATTATCGTATAGGGCGTACACACGGAGCCGTTTGGCCCCCAGAGCGTTGCGTCCGCAGATCTACCCACCTTGGGACCCGTTATCGCCTCGTGTGGCCGAACCGTCTATAAGATAGAGAACTGTAGCGGATACGACCCGTTTAGTCTCCGTGTGGCTGCAGCCTTATACTGGTTGTTTTTTTGTTTAGTTTTTTTTAGGGCCGGGACTTTAACGCGTTAATTAAGATTAATTAATTACACAAAAATTAACGCGTTAAAAAAATTAACGCATTTTAATCTCACTTATTTTTGCACAGCGGAACGTTTCTCACTGGATGAGTTTCAGGCGTACCGATTATACTGGAGCACCAACTAACGTTCATGACTTCAGCATGGGACTTCAAACAACAACAAACCACGGTGAACAATAGTCAAACATGAACGAACAAGCTGATGAGACCGCTTTGGTCGGCCCCGTGGATGGGACATTTTGTTTTAAAAAACGGACGGATGGAAGCGTCGACAAGAGCACGGTTGTGTGCAAATTATGCCAAAAAAGAATGTGCATATCACCACAGCTCATCAAGCCTAAAGTATCACCTAAATGCAAAGCATGTAGCAGCTAGCATGTAGCAGCTAGCATGTAGCAGCTAGCGTGGACGTTAGCCCGACTCCGAGTGCAAGGAACCACACCCTGACCCAACCCACACCCTGACCCAACCCACACTCAACCAGATGACTGGTTTCAGGGCCAGGATAAGTCAGTCCACGTCTGAGAGAATAACCAGCTCCCTGGCTCACTGGACTGCACTCGACTGTCGACCACTTGGAGTCAAATCCATGTGAAAACTGCTTCTCACTGTTCTCAGGTCAAATATGTATATTTGATTAAAAATGCGATTAATTTCGATTAATTAATTACAAAGCCTCTAATTAATTAGATTAATTTTTTTAATCGAGTCCCGGCTCTAGTTTTTTTATATTGCATGGTGGAAAGGACAGTTACGTTAAAGATGTCTACAGTAGGCATTGTGTTGCTGAGATATTCACTATATTTACGATAACTAACTACAGTATGAATGGATGTATAAAGAGAAAGGGATAACGAGCAAGAGGGATGGTTTCTCAAGAAGTGAAGACTCCTTTAAGTCTAATCATTTCTGATGTTAAGGACTGTACCTGCACCATCTGTTGTGGCTGTAACTAAAAAACTGACCTGAAAAGAAAAAGGTTCTAAACTTAAAGGTTAGACATGGATAAGTGCGAACCTTTGCCATCTGTTTGAAGCGGTCGAGAGAGGTGTCCGTTTGCAAGTCCAACTTCTCATGCAACGTCTTCATCTCCTCCTGGTGTCTCTTGATCATCTCCTCCTGGTCCTGTGATTGAAAAGGTGAAGTTATAAGAAACCCTTTGAATATAAAAGGATCATTTGTATTCTTAAATCTAAACCAGGTTTCTAAAGACAGGAGACAATAATAAAAAGTGGCCAGTAGATAAGGGGCGGAATATTTGTGGAAATGGCTGCTAAAAAATTGCTTAGATTTCAGTCATTTGAGATCAAAGACATTTATAAACAAAGTGCAACAGAAAAGTCACTTGGAAAACACCTGCCGATTCACTTTTTCAGTTCCTATGAAACCGGTTTCAGGGAATCCTGGTGTTGGCAGTCATTTAATTTTTTACTCACCACAGCTAATTATTACAATCTACCCGTCTGTTTTAATGACATAGACACTATTTTACATGCCAGGAATTCTGCACATGCCAAACCAAACCATTACATTGATCGACTACAGGTGGTACAGAGCTCATCTGCCGCTAACCAGAGACAAGACAATTGATCACATGACTTGTGTTTTTACCTCACACTGGCTTCCAGGAAGTTTAAGTATACATTTCAATCATTACTTTTAGGTGGCCTGCTTTCATTTCATTTCATTTCAAACCTTTATTTATCCAGGTATATCCTCTTTTTCAAGGGAGACCTGCTCAAGTAGGTTCCACATGAAGCAAACATAAACAGAACAACAAAAAGGACATCATACAGCATCAATCAGGACAGGTCCAAGATCTCTTCTTCCAGGTCAGGACTCCCTGGAAGAAGAGATCTTGTATCTCAATGGGACATTCCTGGATAAATAAAGGATAAATAAAAAAATAAAAAAAATCAATACAGGGATTACAATTTACAATAACTTTTACTCTGGCGTGTGTAAATCACAAGTCAAACCAGATATGTAACCACTCCTTTAACCCTTACGTTGTGTTCGGGTCTCCCGTGACAAGTTAAAATTATATAATAACTACGCTCTAGTTTTTTTTTATGGAGGCTTCATGATATCCTCCACAGCAGCTAACACAACAAAACTGATTTTGACAATTTTAGGCAAGTCCAAAGGTCTTTAAAAAAAAGTGTATAATTTGGTGTGGGGGTCTGGGGAGACTCAGCAGAATTGTTTTTGGGTGACTCGGGTCAAATTTGGCCCAATCAAGATTCATCTATGACTCCAGACACCCCTCCCCCGCCCCGCCATCCACTGGAACAATAAGTGATCGCAACACGCACCTGGTCTCCCCTCCCTCTGCCCCTCCCCCCACGGGAACTCCACCTTTCTCAAAGAATATGTACACCAACACTTGAACCTGAACACACACATGCACGATATGTGGGGTAATGTGTTTTGGGGCCATAACATTAAATTACAGCAGGATTGTACGGTTATGAACGCATTATAAGTTAGTTATGATGTAGTTAAAGCAATATTGGATGATAGTAATTTTTTTGAGTGTTTTGGACTGAGATTAATCATGGGTCAAAATGTACCCGCGAACACCATGAAGGGGAACAGCTTTCGAACACAAGACATGTCACTTGTTAGACGTTTTTATCCAAAGCGACTTACATACTCAACACTGTGGGAAATCCCCACAGGAGCAGTTTGGGGTGAAGCGACTCAGGGACACAACGACATGCTGACTGCAGTGGGGTTTGAACCCCCTGATCCCAACACTAACGCACTAACCCACTGCGCCACACGCCTCCTAAACACAAGGGTTTATATCTATATGCTATTATCAATACCCCAATACAACTTGGATTAAACAATATCATATGTTCATCTAAAAATGGTGAGAAAGACGTGCAACGGGAAATTCAAAAGGAAGGAGGATGATTATATATATATTGATTATCAAAGGAATGGATCATATCGTTTAAATAATTGATGTCTATCGTTATCGTCACACCCCTACTATGCGCCAGTAGGTTCTTTGAGATCCTCAGGCAGCCATTTTTTTTTAACATCTTCTGATACAGAGACACAACTGAAACTTAATGGGCATTTTCAGTCAGATTGTTCCAGAGCCTTGGGGCCCTGACTCATAAAATCAGGGCTGAGTAAATGAGAACCTTTTCTTAATTTACTTGAGTTTTAATTACTTTCTAAAAGTAAAACGTTTCCATAAATATATTTTCTTAATCTCACTTTTTCCGACACTATATTTGTTAATATACATACAACATTTTTTGATCTGTTCCCTTTAAAGCCTGACGATTTACGACCTACAGTTTTCTTTGCTATCTCTCTCAAGCTCACAACATTTTAAAAGTGTAGTCATGGCAACCATTTTTAAATGTACATGGAAAGTTTGAACGGATTCATCATTTTGTATTTAATTTTTAAAACTGAATTAGAGAGTTACTATATAGTAACTAACATTTACCTCAACCTATTTATGTTTCTTTTTGTTGTCGTTTTAAAAAAAATGTTTTGCTGTGATTTCCACCATATGTCTGTCTATCATTTTAAATGTTTTTGTACTATTAATCTAGTTTTATTCTGTGGGGGGGGTTAACATTTTTTGACAACCTGCACACCTGTTTGTTTTGTCTTTGACACTGTATGTGGTGTTTAAGAAAAATGAGAATAAAGTTGAAGAGAAATGAATAAAAGCATATGAAACATATCACTGGACCTGTCTGGCTTGAGTTAACTGCTTCTGGTACTTCTTCAGCACGTCTTCCTTCTTGTCGATCCGCCCCTGGAGGTCTTTGATGGTCTGGTGGGCCAGCTTCAGGGTGCGCTGACCCTCCGGCTGACCCTCCTCGTGGTTCTTCAGGTCAGCTAGCAGCCGCTCTCTGTTGGCAGCGGCCGGGAGGCGAAGACGCAGCTCGTTGATCACTCGATCTCTGGAAACAATGTTCTGTTCTGCCTTCCACAGAGCGGCTTCTTTCTCCTTCAACTTCTGCATAAAAGGAGTAATAATTCAGACGACACGCTCTGCATTTTATTTATGAGGAATAGTGGTTGTACAAATAGGGACCGAGTAGAATACCTCATCCAGAGTTTTACAGGTGGCCTGTGTTTCCAAAATGGTGCGGACATGCTCTCTGACTTTACCCAACGCAGACTCCAGCTGATGAGCGAGAGGAAGACTCTGGTCTGGAAGGGATCCTGTACCATACTCATACTGAAAACAAAGAAATATACTTATTCTCCAAAGCAACACAGTCTTATTCTAAATAATCATGCTTTGTTTGCTCTTACTTTAGATTACTTTATTGTCATTACATAATGCAAGCAGAGTGTAACGAAATTAAGAGGGTCTAATCAGAGTGCAAACAGTCAGTGATAAACACATCCATCAGCAGTCTGAATGCTTCCCTCTGTAAATAAGTTTACCTTTTCCGAACTGCTCAGTATTTCGCTCTGGTGTTTCTCGTACTGCTCCAGTTGGCGCTCCAGCTCCACCTCTCGCTGATCATGAGCCAGCTGGTGTTCCTCCTGAAGCTAGACATGGCCAATAGAGACGTATTCTGGATTACCTTGACATTTTCTTGAATACTACAATGCTACTGACACCCTGCTCAACTTAAAAGCACCTTAGGAAGTGAGGCAGTTGGAAATGTGAGGACTTACCGTACTTTTCAGACTATAAGCCGCGACTTTTTCCCCCATTTTTTTTGTACAGCTACCGGCCACTAGGGAACCTCCTAAATCTATGGATTTTACAGGTCAAATTAACCACCTTTAACTCTATGGGCTCTATGACCGGTCCGCGCCCGCCACCTTTAAGCGGCGGGCTCCAGCAGGAAAAGCTGGAGGCCGGAAAAGAGTGAGACAGGTAGCGCGCTAAAGTAAAAGTGGAACCGAGAGACAGAACGAGAGCAAGACAGACGGACAATTTAGCTGCTGCGGCTTATATGCAGGTGCGCTTTATAGTCCGGAAAGTACGGTAATATCTCGATTTCTCTCCACCCTTTGTTATTGAGGTAAATGAGTCACACCACAATAATGTCTTATCAGCCAAATGACCAAGACTTTATTTGCAGGGCTCGATATTATAAATGGCCCGCTGACCCGGAAGCACTATTTAGACACCCCGGGCCAGCATAACGTACTTTCCACTAAACATACTGCTTTAAAAAAAGTTGTCCTGTGGTATTGTTTCAGTTACAACATAGCGTTTCGTGAGGCGGTTGTCGTTGTTGGGTGAAAAGCAAACAGCTGTTTTCTGCAACTACACGAGCACTACAGACTTTCTCGCCACCTAACCATTCGCCAAAATGTTTTTAATACCAACGCTGGACAAAAAACAATCTTCAAATAAAAGAAAGTCACCGGAGGAGTTAAAGGAGAGTGACGAAGAAGAGGGAGAGAAGGTTTCAGCCAGCTTGATCGATGGAGTTGGCTTCAATACGATGCCAATATAAACACGGCTCTGTACATCAACGCCGGCCTATGCTGACAAGTAAGTGAAGAGTAGAAAATATAACGGTATTGGCTATAGGGAAATGTCCCAGCAGTTTAGGAGAATGAAGGTTCTAATCTAATCTATTACATAGCCATTACATTTCTAACTCCTGATGACCGGAAGGCAGAAAGCGCATTATACAAATAATAATAGCAGACATTTTTTAATAATGACCACAATATATTTATTTTAATCAACCAAATATGAACAATTGAGGAAAATGAGGAAGAACTGATGATTACAATGTTGTCGTACAAGTCGTAATGTAGTTGGTGCATAAATTACTATAGCAACACATGTGTTCATTTTCTTCATTATTATGTTTTTGGACGAATGCTCTTGGGTCAATGGTGGGGCCAGCGATAATACAATTCCACTGGCCCTCTACCCCTGATTTGTATTTACTATTGTATCTGTGTTATTGTGTTGCTCTGTGGGAGGAGCCTGTGACCTAAGATTTTCATTGTCATAACTACACTGTAGCTATGCACACATGACAATAAAAGCCTTGAATCCTTGAAACTTGAAGACACGTTTAGATTTGTGTGTGCATATTGGTGAGCTTTTAAGCATGAATACAGAGTGCAGCAGAGATTTTTGTCTCACCCTGTGTTGCTGAACAACGTCCTCCTCCAGCGAGCGGATGTTTCGCTCCTGCTCCTCCACCAGCGTCTTCAGGTACCGGATCTCCTCCTTCTGCACCGCCAGCTCCCTGCCTTTCCTCAGCTCCTGCAGACGGGCATCCTCCATCTTTGTGTGCCACTCAGTCACCTGTTGGAAGTGATACTGATACTAAGTGATACTGTTTTTTATTTACTTATGATCATATGCCGTGTCAAGTCTAGAGAACGGTAGACTTGTTCATTTGATCGTAGTTTTGTATATTTACAGAGACCGTTGCAAACTAAATTTACAAGAACACAATTGTCACTAAACGTCAGTAAAGGTGGATTGAAACTATATTTTAATGTATAGTTGTAAGTGTTACTACAGACAGAGTGCGGAGGGGTCGATTTGGAACAGGGCCAATGCCTCAGAAAAGGGGGATAGGTGTAATTCTGGACTACTGTCTTCATTTTTCAAACTGTTTTGTGATTTCGTCACAGCTTGTTTTTGGTACAGCATCGTTTATGACACTGATACTGACATGTCTGCTCCTGCCTGCACTTACACGGTCAGTAACGTCTGAATCAGAACATCTCCTTGTCTCCTTGGCCACCAGCAAAAGATTATCTATTGACTGCTTCATTTAAAGACAGGGATGCAAACTCATCAGGTGTCAAAAGGTGACAAGGACCCGAGCCCCCCGACCCCACGGAATATCGGCTTTAAAATGAGGAACAGATGATTTTAGCAGTCAGAACAACTAAAGCAGCAGGAAATTATAACAGAAACGCCAAAGAGTCACATCTAATATAAATATATATAAAAGCATTTATTTTAATTGTGTAGCAGTGAGTTTATAATTTTGGCAGCACTGTTGAGCATTTTGAAAATGTATTTTCATGCCTCTGTGCAAGGCTGAGTCTTTCTATCTTTATAGCCACTGGTGTAAAGTAACTAAGTTCATAAACTCAACAAGTACTATACGTGGGTACAATTTTGAGATACTTGTACTTCATTTAAGTATTTCAATGTTTCTTTTGCTACTTTGTACTTCTACTCCTCTACAGTTCAGAGGTACATGGTGTACTTCTACTCCACTACATGTATTAATCCCTTTAGTTACTTCACAGATGAATGATGTGAAATATAATCAAGTGTTAAATCCACCAGCTACCCTGCAGTCTACAAAGTCATTCAAACTAGCTGCTCCTTCACCAGCTTTGAGAACACTTTCATGATCAATCATTATAAAACATATCATATATATTATTCTGGAATGAACCAATCTGCACAACGACTACTTTTACTGTCGCTACTTTAATACTTTTACTTGAGGAACATTTTGAATGCAGTACTTTTACTGTAACAGAGTATTTGTTATGATTCTGTTTAGTTGTATTTTTGTTGTGTGCTTCTGTGTGCTATTTCCTGTCTCACCCCTCTCTTCTCTGTGTTCCTCTGCAGGGCTGGTGTGTGACAGGGAGTTGGCTGGCTCCTCCCAGTAGCAGACGAGGCACACCTGTTTCCACTCACCTCTTTACCTGTAGATATAAAAGCCCGGTCCTCATGCCACTTCCCTGCCAGATCATTCCTCTGTGTTTCGACCCTCCGGTGTGTCTCGCTGCTCTCCTCGTTGTTTGGATTTTTGCCAGCCAACTTCCTGACTCCACTGCCGTATTTTTTGTTCTCTGCTTGAATAAAGCTTTTTGTTTATTGACCATCTCTCTCCAGTCTTTTGCTTTGGGGTCCAAAATTCTATAGGCCGTAACAGAATTATCTTGCCAAAGCATGGACCCCGCAGAGACTGAGAGATTGAAGCAAGCTATTTCGACACAGGGAGCTCGTGTGGGGCAGCACGAACAAGCCCTACAAAGTATCATGGAATCCCTCCACAACCTTAATACCGGTTTCACTCAACTCAGCGGCCGCTTGGACCAGTCTTTCACCCAGCTCAACACTCTGACGGCTCCAGCTCCTGCGCCACCGCCTCCAGCTCCTGAGATTCCAGTCATTCATCCCGGCCAACCCCGTGAACCATTCATCCCCACCCCTGTGAGGTATTCAGGTGATTCAGGGACATGCAGTCAGTTTCTTCACCAGTGCTCTCTAGTTTTTGATCAGCAGCCTTTAACTTACTCCTCTGACAGAACTAGAGTAGCTTTCGTTATGAGTTTGTTATTGGGTAAAGCAGCTGCATGGGCGGTAGCCATAGCCAAGAGTAACCCAGCTATCTATAACTCCTTTCCTGTATTTGAGACCGAGATGTATCGAGTGTTTGACCACCCGCTTCAGGGTAAGGAGGCCGGTAATCGGCTCCTTTCTTTACGCCAGGGTTCTGAGTCAGTCTCCACTTACTCAATTGATTTCCGCATTCTCGCAGCAGAGAGCGGGTGGGATGAGACGGCTCTACAGATAGTTTTTTCCCGTGAAAAAGAGATTCCCTCTCCCCTTTTCCCAACCCAAGTCACCACGTCTGCCTGGACAATCTGCACCTCCTAACCAACGCCTGGAGCCTTTCTCCTACCGGGACCCACCCACCGTCTCCTCATCCCTAAGCCCAGAGGAGCCTATGCAGCTGGGGAGAATGAGGCTTTCACCTGCTGAACGGGAACGCCGTTTCCTCCAGAGGCTCTGCATATACTGTGGTCAGGCTGGCCACATTCGAGCCAACTGTTCCGCTCGGCCAAAAGAGCAGGCTCAGCAGCCGGGGGAGGGGCGCTGGTGAGCCATACTTCTGTCTCCCCTTCCCACGCTAATCGTCTCCAGTTAAAGGGTACGGTTTCTAGTTCTCAAGTTTCCCTTCCTCTCCAAGTCTTAGTTGATTCAGGGGCTGATGACAATTTTATTGACTCTGACCTGGTTTTCCAGTCTAATCTCCCCTCAGAACTCCTTCCCGAGCCCAAGAACATTTTTTCTCTTGATGGTAGGCTTCTTGCCCGTGTAACTCACCGTACTGCCCCAGTGTCATTGTTACTCTCAGGTAATCATCACGAGACCCCTTTATCTCATTCCCTCACCCCTTTCTCCGCTGGTGTTAGGTCTCCCCTGGCTTAAACTCCACAACCCACACATAGACTGGGCCACCTTATCCATCGTCAATTGGCGTTTGTTCTGCCACTCTCACTGTTTACACTCTGCCATACCCACCACTGTTACTTCAAGACCTGTTCCCCCCAGACCTGTTGACCTCACGTCAGTTGCCTCTGAGTATCATGACCTCCAGGAGGTTTTCAGCAAGGATCGTGCCCTGTTTCTACCACCTCATCGACCTTATGACTGTGGCATTGACTTGCTCCCCGGTGCTCCCTTGCCTTCGAGCAGACTTTATAATATCTCCAAGCCGGAGAGGGAGGCCATGGAGACTTATATCACTGACTCTGTTGCTACTGGTCTCATTCGCCCTTCTCGCTCTCCATTGGGGGCAGGTTTTTGTTGTTGTTGACAAGAAGGATAAGACTCTACGCCCCTGTATTGATTTCAGGGGCTTGAATGACATTACTGTAAAGAATAAGTATCCTCTTCCGCTCATAGACTCAGCTTTTGGTTTCCTCCATCAAGCCACCATCTTCTCTAAGTTGGACCTCCGAAATGCCTACCACCTAGTTAGGATAAGGGAGGGAGACGAGTGGAAGACTGCGTTTAAGACGCCCCTGGGACATTTTTAATATTTAGTTATGCCTTTTGGGTTAACTAACGCCCCTGCTGTGTTTCAGACACTCATTAACGATGTCCTTCGTGATATGCTTAACAGATTTGTCTTTGTGTATCTTGATGATATCCTCATTTTCTCTCGTGACCCCAAGAACATGTCCAACACATGAGGTTGGTGCTGCAGAGACTCCTGGAGAACAGACTTTATGTTAAGGCTGAGAAGTGTGCCTTTCATGTTTCCTCTGTTTCATTCCTGGGTTTTGTGGTAGAGAAGGGACAGGTCAGAGCCGACCCTGCCAAAGTCATGGCAGTGGCCGAATGGCCCACTCCTACAACGAGAAAGCAACTTCAAAGGTTTCTTGGTTTTGCCAACTTTTACCGCAGGTTTATTCGTGACTATAGTCGAGCAGCCGCCCCACTCACCAAGCTCACCTCAGTTAAAGTTCCCTTTGTGTGGTCATCTGAAGCTGAGGCTGCTTTTGCTATGTTGAAGTGTTTGTTTTCCTCTGCTCCTGTGTTATCTCACCCTGATTCTTCAGCCCCTTTCGTGGTCGAAGTGGATGCCTCCGACACTGGTGTAGGGGCAGTCCTCTCCCAGCGCTCAGCCTCTGACCAGAAGTTGCATCCCTGCGCCTTCTTTTCCCGCCGGCTCTCCCCGGCAGAAAGAAACTATGATGTGGGAAATCGGGAGCTTCTGGCAGTAGTCTTAGCCCTGCAGGAATGGAGGCACTGGCTTGAAGGCACAACTCATCCGTTTGTGGTATGGACGGACCACAGAAACTTAGCTTATCTCCGTTCTGCTCGCAGGCTCAACTCTCGCCAGGCTCGATGGGCACTTTTTCTGGGCCGGTTCAGCTTCACCCTCACCTATCGGCCAGGCTCACGGAACATCAAGGCAGATGCCCTGT
The DNA here is from genome assembly GCF_902827115.2 of Pseudochaenichthys georgianus. Classification (NCBI taxonomy): domain Eukaryota; kingdom Metazoa; phylum Chordata; class Actinopteri; order Perciformes; family Channichthyidae; genus Pseudochaenichthys; species Pseudochaenichthys georgianus. The sequence goes on from NC_047508.1 coordinate 41,350,338, forward strand.
CACGTCAGTTCGCTCCTCCGGTTGAGGAGCCATCCGCAGGAACCATTCTTCCATCCTCCTGTGTGGTGGGAGTAGCCAGGTGGTAGGTTGAGAGGGTGGTCCTGGAGGCACAAGAGGACCATCCACCTTCTGAGGGTTGTCCACCGGGTCGGCTGTTCGTTCCACCGCACGCCAGATCTTCAGTGTTCCAGTTGGGACATGATTCTAAGATAGCTTGCCATCCAGGAGCACTTCGGACTCTAGGCCTCATCCAACAACGCTTCTGGTGGCCCTCCATGTCCTCTGACGCCAAGAAGTATGTCGCCGCCTGCTCCATCTGTGCCCGCAGTAAGGCATCCCACCGCGCCCCTGCTGGTCTTCTCCGCCCTCTTCCCATTCCTCATCGGCCTTGGTCTCACATCGCCATGGACTTCGTGACGGGTCTTCCCCCATCGGAAGGAAATACAGTTATCCTGACGTTTGTTGACCGCTTTTCCAAGGCCGTAAACTTCGTTCCCCTACCTAAGTTACCTTCTGCTCTGGAGACTGCTACACTAATCACCCAGCATGTTTTTAGATTGCATGGCATTCCTCTGGACATTGTTTCTGACAGGGGTCCGCAATTTGCCTCTCGAGTCTGGAAAGCCTTTTGCCAGGCATTGGGGGCGTCGGCCAGTCTGTCATCAGGTTACCACCCGCAGACCAACGGCCAGACTGAGCGTGCGAATCAGGACCTGGAGGCAGCCCTTCGCTGTGTCTCTTCTCACCATCCAGTCTCCTGGGCCTCCCACCTGCCTTGGGTTGAATATGCCCACAACTCCCTGGTTTGCTCCGCCACAGGAATGTCTCCATTCATGGCTTCTGTTGGGTTCCAACCCCCTCTCTTCCCCGCCCAGGAGAGGGATGTGGCAGTCCCCTCAGTACAGGGGCATCTTCGGCGGGCCCGCAGAGTCTGGCATGAAGCTCGGGCAGCTCTCGTTCGCACTGCTGCTCGCAACCAGAGGCTTGCAGACCGCCATCGCACTCCAGCCCCGGACTACCAGCCCGGTCAGAAGGTCTGGCTGTCCTCCCGTGATCTGCCACTCCAGACTGACTCCCGCAAACTGGCACCCAGGTACATTGGCCCGTTTGTCATTGAACGGATTATTAACCCCGCGGTGGTTAGGCTCAAGCTGCCTGCTGCCTTGAATGTCCACCCATCATTTCATGTCTCACTTCTCAAACCAGTTTCCTCCAGTCCTCTGAGCCCTCCGGCCGAGCCCCCTCCTCCCCCCCGGAGTATTGACAATCATCCTGCTTTCACCGTCCAGCGGTTGTTGGATGTACGAAGGCGAGGCCGGGGGTTCCAGTAGTTGGTGGATTGGGAGGGGTACGGACTAGAGGAGCGTCAATGGGTCTCCCGCTCCCTGATTTTGGACCCTGCTCTCCTTAGGGACTTTTATGAGAGGTACCCGGACAGGCCTGGTAGGACGCCAGGAGGCGTCCGTTGAGGGGGGGGTACTGTTATGATTCTGTTTAGTTGTATTTTTGTTGTGTGCTTCTGTGTGCTATTTCCTGTCTCACCCCTCTCTTCTCTGTTTTCCTCTGCAGGGCTGGCGTGTGACAGGGAGTTGGCTGGCTCCTCCCAGTAGCAGACGAGGCACACCTGTTTCCACTCACCTCTTTACCTGTAGATATAAAAGCCCGGTGCTCATGCCACTTCCCTGCCAGATAATTCCTCTGTGTTTCGACCCTCCGGTGTGTCTCGCTTCTCTCCTCGTTGTTTGGATTTATTGTTTGGATTTTTGCCAGCCAACTTCCTGACTCCACTGCCGTATTTTTTGTTCTCTGCTTGAATAAAGCTTTTTGTTTATTGACCATCTCTCTCCAGTCTTTTGCTTTGGGGTCCAAAATTCTATAGGCCGTAACAGTATTCCTACACTCTGGTGCTTCTAGTACAAGACCTGAGTACTTCTACTTTTACTGTCGCTACTTTAACTATATTTTGATGATAATACTTTTGTACTTTTATTTGAGTAACATTTTGAATGCAGGATTGTTCCTACATTCTGGTAAGATATATACTTATACCACCTCCGTTTATAGCCTATGAAAAAAACTAATAGAAAACTAAGGCTAAAGCTAACGTTAGCAGATAGTGATGCTAGTTTGCTAGTTAAGTTTGCTCAACGATAATATTGCACTTTTCAGTGCACATCACGCTCTGCCGCTCCGACAGGGAGCTCTGCTCTGAACACCTGAACGGCCCGTTCTGACAGCTGTTCACCAGCGGTCCAACACAGTGACTCCGGATAACACAGTTAATATTAACGAACGCACCCGTAGGTAATGTGGCTGCTGAAGCTAGACCCTCATCGCGGAGCAGCAGAGCCTTTATACATCCATGAGCAGAGCCGACAGGCAGGAAGACTCGAGCACACAGCTCGCGCTTCATTATAATATATACAAAAAGAACACCATGCGTGTATGATGGCACATAACAGCTCGCGGCCGCAGATTACTCCGGGTCCCAGACCCCCCCCCCATACCCCAAAAATATTTTTATTGCAGATCTACATGAATCACACAAACGACCTATTTTGGATTCAAAACGGCGAATTTCGCCGAAAGGTGACAAGTTTGCATCCCTGAAAGAACACTTTATATACTAAAGTATTGCATTTTTAAATGGGACATAATTAGCTCTAAAGAAGAGTGGGATTAAAGGAACAATAAATATGCTTGCCCAGTCGTGTTTTTGGTGTTTTTTGGTTGTCAACCTATTTTCGTTAGTGAAATGTTGAAGTGATCCTCCTGACTGTATCTTTATTTCTTCTGTTTTTGTTGAGATGGGAATGTCATCTCCTATATGTTATTGTTATGTCCATGTTTGTGTCTTTAGCATGTACAAAATAAAAATAAATACAAATTGTTACGTTTTAAGGGGACCTATCATGCAAAATGCACTTTGTGATGTCTTTTATACATAAACATGTGTCCCCGGTGTGTCGGGGAACTCACGCAGCGTCAGAAAATAAAACCCTCTCTCTTTTCCTCCGTACCCAAATCTCTAAAAACGGGGAACAACGGAGCTGATCCAGATTTGCGTCCGATATGACGTCATATCTGAAATATGGACCCACGGCCCAATCAGAAACGTTGCTATCAGAAACAATGCCCGACTGTTTTGGACGTAATATGGTCGGTGTTTACATTAGCATGGCTAACACTCAGAGCTAACCTGTACTGCAGAGCATGTGTGTGAAGAAGCAGGAAGTAGAAAGGAACTCACCTTGTGGTATAACCGGCAAGAGAGAAAGCCTTTGAGCTCCAGACTATTTCAGATCCTTGATGATCCATGATATGGCGTTTCATCACGGCAGCATTTAGTTTAGACAGTAGCTGCCGGGTCCCGCATGAGCTCAGACCCCTCTTTTTTATTCATCAATTTCTTTTTTTTGTAAAGCTTTATACCCAAATCAGCACTTTTGAGTGAAATAGAGGGATATGAGGCATGGCTAGAATGGGTGATCTGTTTGGTATTTTGAGCAAAACACTTCATAGACATGTTTTTTTATATATTTTTAATATATCTGAGACCTATGCTATTGCCTAAAAATAGCATGATAGGTGACCTTTAAGCCTTACGTAGACACGCATCCCATGCATTAAAGAAGCATCTTGCTCTCTTGTTGGCGTGGGAGATCAACAACACTGACCTTCTGGGCTCCTTTCACGTCCTTCAGTGTAGCGATGAGCTCCTCCAGGCCCCTGAGTCTCAGCTCCAGTTCCTCCGCCCTGCCCTCCGCCCTCTTCCTCTCCTCCTCCGCCTTCCTCTTCTCCTCCTGGGCTGTTGCTCTGTCCTCCTGAAGGCTAAACATGGCCACTGAGAACTTCTCCTGCTGGGGGAGAGGTATGGCTCCGGCGAACTGCCTGCGTAGCGACTGGATGGTCTGACGGAGGTGTTTGGAGCGGTTTCTTCCCTCCTGTCGAGCGAGGAACAGAGAGCGCTCGCTGGCGTCCAGTCGCTGATCGGCGCGCAGTTTGTGAACCTCCAGCTGTTGGACGCGAGATGTGGCGGCATCCAGTTTGCACGAAGCAGCCGACTCGCTGAGCTGCAGAGCCATGATGTGCTGGTGCAGCTTCGCTATCAGGGCCTTCTCATCTGACTGAGACTGAGGGGGAGAGAGGACACTGTGAAAACACGCTTGATTGTTGTGCTTTAATGTGTGTAAATGTGTCGAATAAAATATACATATTTGTATACATTTCTTACATATATATTTGTATTTTTGTATTCGAGATTGTGGGAAACGGCATTTTGATCTCTCTGTCTCTACACACAAACTGAAAGATTGACAATAAAGTTGACTTTGAAAACAGTTTCTCCTGTCTCCCTGATTTAAGCATGGGTCTAAACTACAACCAATGTTGTCTATGTTTTTGTTCATAAATGTCAATATAGTTTTGCATTGTCCAACAGAGCTATAATATTAGTGTTTTTACATTTGATTTGACTTTACTTTCATTTTTGTACACAGAGCATCAGAGCTTAAATATTTGTATAAAAACTAATAAAAAAGTCACAATATGGTTTGCAATTTCTAAAATGCAGAAAGATCCAATACATTCAACAAAAAAGAAGAAAATTAAGGTTAAATGTATTGTTTAAAGAAAATAGGAATTATAATACGAAAGCAATCATTCTTTTCAATATCATAATTTATATTTTATTATTCTTAAAAAAATCAAGTTACCTCTTTATCTTATCTTATATAGCAATTGGAATATCCATTACAAATTAAAAATGTTACTATAACTTGTTTTTCCCTGTATTTTATTAAACATTTTACTGAATCTGTTTAAAACATGACTAACATAAACTCACCTGTTAACTAATAACTAGGGCTGTCAAACGATTACAATTTGTAATCAGATTAATCACAGCTTAAAAATGTATTAATCATGATTAATCACCATTCGAACTATGTCCAAAATATGCCATTTCTTTATGTATATTGTTGTGAAAATGGAAAGATAAATGAAAGAAGGCGGATATATCCATTTTACATAAAGTAGCCTATGTATGTATGTTTATTATAACATTGTTCTGTGTGTCAAAATGAAAGTCGGCCGACTTATCAATCTGCTATCAATCATCAAACCGTGGGGTCTTATTTCATTACGTGTTGATTTCTACCAACACAGGGGGGGGGGGGGGGGGGTGATCTAACCGCCTTCTGGAAAAGCTTCACAAGTACGTCGGTACGCAAATGCGCTTTGTGACACAAGTGACGGTAAGCATTTCAGATTGTTGCCGCGCATGCGTACCTGCGTACCAGTTATGTGCACCTACTACAGCAAAAGCAGCAAGTATTCTCCGTCGGGACAACACCACGCCGTTATCTTGATTCTGATTGGCCAGAAGACATTATCAAAAATGTTCTATTGAGAAGACGATCACTATGTGAGAAAAGTTTTCAAACCCGTTTCTGGTCTTCGGTATTTCCAGACAAGTCTGTGCAATGCGTTAAATATTTTAACGCAATTAATTCTATAATACCTGGTAGTCCTCTATAATACCTGGTAGTCCTGTATAATACCTGGTAGCCCTGTATAATTCCTGGTAGTCCTCTTTAATACCTGGTAGTCCTCTTTAATACCTGGTAGTCCTCTTTAATACCTGGTAGTCCTCTTTAATACCTGGTAGTCCTCTTTAATACCTGGTAGTCCTGTATAATACCTGGTAGTCCTGTATAATACCTGGTAGTCCTGTACAATTCCTGGTAGTCCTCTTTAATACCTGGTAGTCCTCTTTAATACCTGGTAGTCCTCTTTAATACCTGGTAGTCCTCTTTAATACCTGGTAGTCCTCTATAATACATGGTAGTCCTCTATAATACCTGGTAGTCCTGTATAATACCTGGTAGTCCTGTATAATACCTGGTAGTCCTGTATAATACCTGGTAGTCCTGTATAATACCTGGTAGTCCTCTATAATACCTGGTAGTCCTGTATAATACCTGGTAGTCCTGTATAATACCTGGTAGTCCTGTATAATTCCTGGTAGTCCTGTATAATACCTGGTAGTCCTCTATAATACCTGGTAGTCCTCTATAATAGCTGGTAATCCTGTATACTACCTGGTAGTCCTGTATAATAGCTGGTAGTCCTCTATAATACCTGGTAGTCCTGTATAATACCTGGTAGTCCTGTATAATTGCTGGTAGTCCTCTATAATACCTGGTAGTCCTCTATAATACCTGGTAGTCCTGTATAATACCTGGTAGTCCTCTATAATACCTGGTAGTCCTCTATAATACCTGGTAGTCCTCTTTAATACCTGGTAGTCCTCTATAATACCTGGTAGTCCTCTTTAATACCGGGTAGTCCTCTATAATACCTGGTAGTCCTCTATAATACCTGGTAGTCCTCTTTAATACCTGGTAGTCCTCTATAATACCTGGTAGTCCTCTTTAATACCTGGTAGTCTTCTATAATACCTGGTAGTCCTCTATAATACCTGGTAGTCCTCTATAATACCTGGTAGTCCTCTTTAATACCTGGTAGTCCTCTATAATACCTGGTAGTCCTCTATAATACCTGGTAGTCCTCTTTAATACCTGGTAGTCCTGTATAATACCTGGTAGTCCTCTTTAATAGCTGGTAGTCCTGTGTAATACCTGGTAGTCCTGTATAATACCTGGTAGTCCTGTATAATACCTGGTAGTCCTCTTTAATAGCTGGTAGTCCTGTGTAATACCTGGTAGTCCTCTATAATACCTGGTAGTCCTCTATAATAGCTGGTAGTCCTGTATACTACCTGGTAGTCCTGTATAATAGCTGGTAGTCCTCTATAATAGCTGGTAGTCCTGTATACTACCTGGTAGTCCTGTATAATACCTGGTAGTCCTCTATAATACCTGGTAGTCCTCTATAATACCTGGTAGTCCTCTATAATACCTGGTAGTCCTGTATAATAGCTGGTAGTCCTGTATAATACCTGGTAGTCCTGTATAATTCCTGGTAGTCCTATATAATTCCTGGTAGTCCTGTATAATTCCTGGTAGTCCTGTATAATTCCTGGTAGTCCTGTATAATACCTGGTAGTCCTGTATAATACCTGGTAGTCCTGTATAATTCCTGGTAGTCCTGTATAATACCTGGTAGTCCTGTATCTGTCTCCTCAAAGCTTCCACTTCCTTCTCTCTGCTCTGCTGTCGGGCCTGAAGAGCAGAGACCTGCATCACAGCCACATCGGACACCTCCTGCAGCCTGGGCAAAGAAGAGAGAAAAAGAACAGGACATAAACAGGGGTGCACATCACTTTTTTGCCCTGGTTCTCAAAGGAGCACCTGGAGATGTTGCTTGGTGCGCATCCTTAAAATGAAATAAACCGGACCTTTTGAGGGGTACTTGACTTCATGAACGAATTGTTCGCTGTTCACTGTATGCCTCGCAGCAGGGTTTTACTGTGCGGAACGCATAAAGCAGACTCTTCACGCGATAGCGAGGGGTAGAGTGAGGGATCGCCGATGCCGTCGTGCACGCGGACGGATTAAAACAATTAAACCTAAATAGCTCGCGAATTATACTTTGGCGGCCGTTAATATACCTGGGTGGCCCGCCCAAGTAAAGTCTATGTGTGGGAAACCCTGCTATCTTACCAGTTCTTATGCAACTCGCAAATATCTCTCTCTATTTTCTATCTCTCTTTTCTCTCTCTCTTCTCTCATCTCTTTTCTCTCTCTCTCACTCTCAATGTTGATGCGCAAATGCACCTTTTTTCAAATGATCCGGTGCTCTATTTTGGCGGGGGGTGCGCATGTGCACCAGTTATGTGCAGCCCTGGACATAAACATTACAATGACAGTGGTGGAAGAGGCGCTCAGATGTTATACTTACTGTACAAAAGTATGGGCATCAAAATATACTTGAGTAACCCAAAGTAAAAGTACTCGTTATTCATAATGGCCAATTTCAGAATCATATATATATATATATATATATATATATTGATTTACTGGATTAAGATTATGTTGAAAGCTGTTAAAGTGGAACTTTTTGAGTGACTTTGTATTTTGGTGCTGGATATTTTACCCTTTGATTTTATGTCAATGTTTGATTATTAGATTATTTATATTTGATGTTAGCTAACTAAAGCAGCAAGTAAATATTGGTTTCCAAAATGTGATGGAATAGCATTAAAGTACCTAAAAAAAGTAACATCATTGAGTAAATGTTCTTCATTTAATTTGATGCTAGAATGAGTCTAAATTGTGGACATTATAAGCAATAGCGGGACCAAATTATAAAACAAAAGCAAAGAAAAGCTCATGCAGAACAGAGAAGTGCTTGATTACACAGCTTTGACCTTAAGAAACACATTAAAGGACAGTGAGTGCAATCTCTAACATTTGTAATATTGTTTATTTCCAGGTATAGAAATAATAAAAGGCGTCCAATAGCTTTCAGCAAGAATCATTTTTAATGTCTTGTCTTTGACTCCAAACTAGTGTGAACAGATAAAGTATTAAGATATACATGAATGAAGCTATGATGACATATCTTTCAGGATAAGAGCATACATCATTAATCTTAAGGCGTGTGCACTGACAGACGTACTTAGAAACCTCGATGCGGAGCTCCGCCTCATTCTTCTCCAGCTCTCCAACCCGGGCTCTGTCAGCGTCGCTCGCAGCTTGACTGACGCTGTCGGCCAGCTCGTCTCTCAGCTCACGCTCCACCCTCTGCGCCTCCACATTCATCTTGGTCAACTGAAGAGAAACAGAGGCAACGTTACGTGATAAGATCTTTTTTATAACGTGATAATGTTGGGGGAAAAGGACCTTAATGGGCAGAGATGGCAAAAGTACACACATCCTTTACTCAAGTAGAAGTACAGATACTCGTGTTTAAACAGACTGGGGTAAAAGTAGAAGCACTGACTATACTCTTAAGTCAAACTAAAGAAGTATGGGCTTCGAAATGTACTTAAGAAGTCTCTTCCCTCAGGTGTTTTTCCACAGAAGAATAATCTAGATGCTTCAGTAATGAACAATTACAGGCCCATATCAAACCTCCCATTTCTAGGTAAAATCATTGAAAAAGTAGTTTTTCAACAGTTGAGTAATTTCTTGCATTTAAATAACTGTTTCAATGTGTTCCAGTCAGGCTTTCGTCCAAACCACAGCACTGAGACTGCTCTTGTAAAGGTCTTTAATGACATGCACTTAAACACAGCCAGTGGCAGAACTTCAGTGTTAGTATTATTAGTGCTGCGTTTGACACTGTTGACCACAGCATATTACTGGACCGACTGGAAAACTGGGTGGGACTTTCGGAAACAGTTCTAAAATTGGTTTGAATCCTACTTAAAGGATAGAAACAATTTTCTCAGAAACTTTCTCCAATTAAACAAAGATAAAACTGAGGTAATGGTTTTTGGAGCCAAGGCAGAACGTTTAAAAGTTAGCGCTGAGCTTCAGTCTGCAATGTTCAAACCAACAGATGAAGCCAGAAATCTAGGTGTAGTCATGGACTCTGACCTGAGTTTCAACAGTCACATTAAAACAGTTACTAAATCAGCCTACTATCACCTAAAGAACATATCTAGGATTAAAAGACTAATGTCACAGCAGGATCTGGAAAAACTTGTCCATGCCTTTATCTTCAGTAGACTGGACTACTGCAATGGTGTCTTCACAGGTCTCACTAAAACATCCATTAGAAAGCTGCAGCTGATTCAGAACGCCGCTGCTCGAGTCCTCACTGACACTAAGAAAGTGGATCACATCACTCCTGCTCTGAAGTCTTTACACTGGCTTCCTGTGTGTCAAAGAATAGATTTCAAAATACTGCTGCTGGTTTATAAAGCACTGAATGGTTTAGGCCCAAAATACATTTCTGACCTCCTGCTAAACTATGAACCATCCAGATCTCTCAGGTCTTCAGGGACTGGTCAGCTTTCTGTCCCCAGAGTCAGAACTAAACATGGAGAAGCAGCGTTCAGTTATTATGCTCCAGATATCTGGAACAAACTCCCAGAAACCTGCAGGTCCGCTGCAACTCTGACTACTTTTAAATCCAGGCTGAAGACTTTTCTTTTTGTCCATCCATCCATCCATCTTCTCCCGCTTATCCGTGGTCGGGTCGCGGGGGTAGCAGTTCCAGCAGAGAGCCCCAAACTTTCTTTTCCCTGGCGACATCAACCAGCTCTGACTGGGGGATCCCAAGGCGCTCCCAGGCCAGCGAAGAGATATAATCCCTCCACCTGGTCCTAGGTCTACCCCTTGGTCTCTTCCCAGCTGGACGTGCCTGGAACACCTCCCTAGGGAGGCGCCCAGGTGGCATCCTAACTAGGTGCCCGAACCACCTCAACTGGCTCCTTTCGACGCGAAGGAGGAGCGGCTCAACTCCGAGTCCCTCCCTGATGACCGAACTTCTCACCTTATCCCTAAGGGAGACACCAGCCACCCGGCGGAGGAAACCCATCTCGGCCGCTTGTATCCGCGATCTCGTTCTTTCGGTCATGACCCATCCTTCATGACCATAGGTGAGGGTAGGAACGAAAATGGCCCGGTAGACAGAGAGCTTTGCCTTCCGGCTCAGCTCCCTTTTCGTCACAACGGTGCGGTAAAGCGACTGCAATACCGCTCCCGCTGCTCCGATTCTCCGGCCCATCTCACGCTCCATTGATCCCTCACTCGAGAACAAGACCCCGAGATACTTGAACTCCTTCACTTGGGGTAAGGACTCATTCCCTACTTGGAGTGGACAGTCCATTGGTTTCCTGCTGAGAACCATGGCCTCAGATTTGGAGGTGCTGATCCTCATCCCAGCCGCTTCACACTCGGTTGCGAACCGATCCAGTGAGTGCTGAAGGTCGCAGACCGATGAAGCCATCAGAACCACATCATCTGCAAAAAGCAGTGGTGCAATCCTTAGTCCACCGAACTGCAGACCCCCCCCCCCACGACTACGCCTCGAAATCCGATCCATGTATATTACAAACAGGATTGGTGACAAAGCGCAGCCCTGGCGGAGGCCAACCCTCACCGGAAATGGGTCCGACTTACTGCCGAGGACCCGGACACAGCTCTCGCTTTGGGGGTACAGAGATTGGATGGCCCTGAGTAGAGACCCCCTCACCCCATACTCCCGCAGCACCTCCCACAGTAACTCCCTGGGAACCCGGTCATACGCCTTCTCCAAGTCTACAAAACACATGTAGACCGGATAAGCGTACTCCCAGGCCCCCTCCAGGATCCTTGCGAGAGTAAAAAGCTGATCCGTCGTTCCACGACCAGGACGGAATCCGCATTGTTCCTCCTCAATCTGAGGTTCGACAATCGGCCTGACCCTCCTTTCGAGTACCTTGGAGTAAACTTTCCCGGGGAGGCTGAGTAGTGTGATGCCTCTGTAATTGGCACACACCCTCTGATCCCCCTTTTTGAAAAGGGGGACCACCACCCCGGTCTGCCACTCCTTCGGTACCGTTTCCGACTTCCACGCAACGTTGATGAGACGTGTCAACCATGACAGTCCCTCAACACCCAGAGCCTTCAGCATTTCCGGGCGGATCTCATCCACCCCCGGGGCTTTGCCACTGTGGAGTTGTTTGACGACCTCAGTGACCTCCCCCCGGGAGATTGGCGTTGATCCCCTGTCATACTCCAGCTCTGCCTCTAACATAGAGGGCGGAGTTGGGTTCAGGAGTTCCTCAAAGTGTTCCTTCCAACATCCCAACACTCCATCAGTTGAGGTCAACAACGTCCCATCCTTACTGTACACAGCTTGGATGGTTCCCTGCTTCCCCCTCCTGAGGTGTCGGACAGTTTTCCAGAACAACTTTGGTGCCGCCCGAAAGTCCTTCTCCATGTCTTCTCCGAACTTCTCCCACACCCGCTGCTTTGCCTCGGCCACGGATGAGGCTGCTGCCCTTCGGGCCTGTCGGTACCTTGCAACTGCTTCGGGAGTCCCCCGGGATAACAAATCCCTGAAGGCCTCCTTCTTCAGTCGGACGGCTTCCCTGACCACCGGTGTCCACCAGGAGGTTCGAGGGTTACCGCCCCTTGAGGCACCTAAGACCTTGAGACCACAGCTCCCCACCGCGGCTTCGGCAATAGAGGCTTTGAACACCGACCACTCTGGTTCAATGTCCCCAACCTCCACAGGAATGCCCGAAAAGCTCCGCCGGAGGTGTGAGTTGAAGGCCTCCTGAACTTGGGCCTCCTCCAGACGTTCCCAGTTCACCCGAACTACACGTTTGGGCTTACCAGGTCTATCCAGAGGCTTCCCCCGCCACTCGACCCAACTCACCACCAGATGGTGATCAGTTGACAACTCCGCCCCTCTCTTTACCCGAGTGTCCAAAACATACGGCCTCAGGTCCGATGATACGATAACGAAATCGATCATGGACCTTCTGCCTAGGGTGCTCTGGTACCACGTACACTTATGAGCATCCTTATGTTCGAACATGGTGTTTGTTATGGCCAATCCATGACTAGCACAGAAGTCCAGTAACAAACCACCACTCCGGTTCAGATCAGGGGGGCCGTTCCTCCCAATCACGCCCCTCCAAGTGTCTCCATCATTGCCCACATGTGCGTTGAAGTCTCCCAGCAAGACTAAGGAGTCCCCTTCAGGAGCCCCATACAGGACTCTTTCCAGGGTCTCCAAGAAGGCCGAATACTCTGAACTGCTGTTGGGTGCATAAGCACACACAACAGTCAGAGTTTTCCCCCCCATAACCCGCAGGCGTAGGGAGGCGACCCTCTCGTCCACTGGGGTAAACTCCAACAACGAAGCACCTAACCGGGGACTTGTGAGTATCCCCACACCCGCCCGGCGCCTCACACCTTGAGCAACTCCGGAGAAGAATAGAGTCCAACCCCTATCCAGAAGTAAGGTTCCAGAGCCGACTTTTCTTTTTGTCGCTGCTTTTAATTGAAACTGAGCCGTTGTGTTCATCAGTAAAGTGGAACTTCTGTGTGAACTATTCATATCTTAAACTGCACTGTAACTTTTTATTCATGTACTTTTTATTCATGTATTTTTTCTTTTAATGTTTCTTTTATTATCTTTTCTTTTTAATTACTGTTTTTAAATGCCTTTGTCTGAATGTCTTTCATTTTTGTAAAGCACCTTGAATTGCCTTGTGTTGAAAGGTGCTATATAAATAAACTTGCCTTGCCTTGCCTCCTGTAACCAGATGGCAAAAGTACACACATCCTTTACTCAAGTAGAAGTACAGATACTCGTGTTCAAAAATACTCTGGTAAAAGTAGAAGTACTGACTGAACTTCTTTACTCAAGTAAAAGTAAAGAGGCTTTGAAGTGTACTTCAGTAAAAAGTACCCATAGCTAGCAGCTGCTTTAAAGAGTACCTGACCTCCCTTTATATTAATAGAACAATAATGTCATTGTTAGCTAATGAATGTTTCCATGCTGAACAACGGCAACATGACAACGTTTCCATTGGTCCCTCTTCTTTAGAGAAGACCAGGAAGTGATGGATACACGGATCGTGTTCCAACCAATAGGCACGCAATGACTCCACTACTTCCCATCTCTGTTAACTGGTGAGAATCTGGCTCAGATTGTGTTCGTTCGATTGCCGTTTCTGGGGTTATGAACATGCTCCGTGTCGTTTTCTTTGGCCACATACCTCCACAAACTTGGACTCCAGTTCTGAGTTGCGTTCCTCCACTTGCTTCAGGGACTTTCTCATGTGTTCGTACATTTTGTGTGCGTGCTCGGCTCTCTGCCTCTCGTTCAGCTCCTTCATCTCCAGAGTGGTGATGCGCCGGGCGGCTGACACCATCTCTTTGTTGGCAAACGCCTTGTCAGCCTTATCCATGCTCGTTTCACCTCCTGGCGTTAGGGTGAAAACACAATTAATGGTGACAATCTGATTTAAGGTTGGAATCCACAAACTCCCAAACCCTAACTCTACAAACTAGATTAACTCTCTGGTTTTAAGTTTTGCATAAAACGATAAGATATGGATTTCACACTAATTTCCTCTCTCTTTGGGACTATTTTTGCCAGATGTCCTGGTTTGAACTAGGTTGAACCCGGGTTAAAACAAATCTATGGCCATACAAATTCTTATATTGGGATCCACAAACAAGTTTAACTCTCAGGTTAAATCATGGTTTTAAGTATTGTAAAAAAAGATAAATTATTGATATGGATTTCACACATTTCCTCTCTCTTTGGGACTATTTTTGCCAGATGTCCTGGTTTGAACTAGGTTAAACCCTTGAACTAGGTTAAACCCATGTTAAAACAAATCTATGACCATAACTATTCTTATATTGGTATTGACAAACAAGATTAACTCTCAGGTTAAATCATCGGTTAAGGTTTTGTATAAAAGCGATACAATTTGGATTGAACTGAAATGGTTTCATACTAAATTCCTCTCCGTTTGGGAATATATTTTGCAAGATGTCCTGGTTTGAACTAGGTTAAGCCCAGGTTAAAATTAATATGGCCATACCAATTATTATATTAGTATCCACAAACAAGATAAACTGTCAGGTTAAATCATCGGTTAAGGTTTTGCATAAAAGATTTGGATTGAACTGAAATGGTTTCATACTAATTTCCTCTCTGTTTTGGGTCTATTTTATTGCCAGATGTCCAAATATATGGCCATACCAACTCTAAGCAGATCATTTTTCCAAATGTAGGTCTTTTGATTGTAGCTTTGGCCAACATTTATACTACTCAGTGACATTAATCTCATAAAAATGTTGTTTATTGAGACAGGCATGTGTCATCATATGAAGCAATCAAAATAAGGGTAGCAGGTAAAGTGTGAAAATCATCTACTTTATGATAGTATCGTGAAGACTTCCCACGATGCAGAGACGTTACCTATCCATCTTTAAGATCTGAGTACTGCTTCCACCTCTCTCCATTGTTTACCTGTTGTATTGACATTGTCCCATGCTTGTTCTAAAGTGTTCAGTTTCTCCTTCGTGATCTCCAGTTCTTTGTTCATGGCTGAGATCTGCTCCCGAAAAGACTCATTCTCACCCTGAGAGAAAAATAATACTGCACGTTAAGTCCATGCTAACAGTTAAAGGTCCCCTATTATACTGTTTCTCATCAATATATCACAGCTCTCAGATATATACAGAACATGTCTCTGAAGTGTTTGGCTCCAAACACCAAACAGATCATTGCAGCATTACCCATAATCCCCTCTGTTTCAGCCCTGTTTCCAAAGGGCTGATTCTCTGTCTGTTACTTTAGATGAAAATAAGGAGCCCCTCCCCCACGCCCCTCTGAGAGACATTTGGTTACAAAGAACTCAATGGTGCTCTAGAGGAGATTCAGGTGATAAGGGGGGGGGGGGGGGTTACCTTGTTGGTGATTGGCTAATGGTTACACAAGACAACACATCGTTATGACATCATAAAGTGGCCGAAATCTGATCAGCTCATTTTCAGACAGGTTTTTATAGAAATGGATCAAAAAGAGAGAAAATCTTTGTTCCTGAAACTTTCAGAGTCTCTTTCCACAGAGGGGACACATGTTGATGTAGAAGAGACATGAAGAAGAGGGGACACATGTTGATGTAGAAGAGACATGAAGAAGAGGGGACACATGTTGATGTAGAAGAGACATGAAGAAGAGGGGACAAATGTTGATGTAGAGGAGACATGAAGAAGAGGGGACACATGTTGATGTAGAAGAGACATGAAGAAGAGGGGACACATGTTGATGTAGAAGAGACATGAAGAAGAGGGGACACATGTTGATGTAGAAGAGACATGAAGAAGAGGAGACACAGAGAAGAGGGGACACATGTTGATGTAGAAGAGACATGAAGAAGAGGGGACACATGTTGATGTAGAAGAGACATGGAGAAGAGGGGACACATGTTGATGTAGAAGAGACATGAAGAAGAGGGGACACATGTTGATGTAGAAGAGACATGAAGAAGAGGGGACACATGTTGATGTAGAAGAGACATGAAGAAGAGGGGACACATGTTGATGTAGAAGAGACATGAAGAAGAGGGGACACATGTTGATGTAGAAGAGACATGAAGAAGAGGGGACACATGTTGATGTAGAAGAGAGAGACATGAAGAAGAGGGGACACATGTTGATGTAGAAGAGACATGAAGAAGAGGGGACACATGTTGATGTAGAAGAGAGAGACATGAAGAAGAGGCTTTTGCACAATAGGTGACCTTTAACAATAAAAAGGTGCATTTCTGGAGGTGTAGAGAATGTTTGAGTGTTTTATTACCTGCAAATGTTCCAGGTTGCTGGTTCTCTGAATGAGACGGCTGTCTCTCTGCAGCACGTCTCTGTATTTGACCGTTAGCTCTGTGTACTGCTTGTTGGCCTTCTCCAGCTCTGATGAGAGCACACTGTCATCCAAGGCCTTTTGTAACGCTGCTATCTTATAACTAGCCATTTCCTGAAAATAAAACAGAAGAGCTGTTAAAGATGATTGTACGGTGTTAATAACATAAATAATATGACTTTTAGTTGGGAATTTTAAAGGGAGACAGTATAGGTAATCAATACATGATCATTACTAATAGATATCCCCATGAAACTTCTGCAGTTGTTTACTTACATTAAAACAAATTCTTGTTGTATTACATGTTTTCTGAAATTTGATGTTTGAATATGCAAATAAGGCTTCCTATTTCTATATATTTTCTCATTCACATTCATTTTCGGGACAGAAATCTGAACATTTGATGAAAGGGTTTCACAGAGGGAATTTGGGATATCTATGTTTTAAAACTACATAAATCAGTATACTGTCAACTGCCATAAAAACTCCATGATTTAGGACGAAAATGTTCAATAAATCAGGCAATGAATGATATATGAACAAGTACTGCACACTATTGGCTTCTAAGCGTCTTTGAGTTTCTAGAAAAGCGCTAAACAAGTATCATGTATTATTATTATTATTATTAAAGTGGCTAATCATTACATTGCATTTAGCTGACGCTTTTATCCAAAGCGACTTACAATAAGTACATTCGACCAGGAAGACACAACCTTGAAGAAAACAGAATCATATAAGAACATCAGGTTTCAAAGAGCCAATCGTTTCAAGTGCTACTCAACTGGCTATAGATAAGCCAGCCCTTTATTAGTATATAAGTGCTTTGTTAGCAGTTCTTTGTTAGTAATTCTATCGCTCGAGGTGGAGTCGAAAGAGATGAGTTTTCAGTCTGGAAGGTGTGTAAGCTTTCTGCGGTCCTGATTTCAATGGGGAGCTCATTCCACCATGTTGGAGCCAGGATAGCAAACCCACGTGTTTTTGCTGATGGGAACTTGGGTCCCCCTCGCAGCGAGGGTGCAACGAGCCGTTTGGCTGATGCAGAGCGTAGTGCACGTGCTGGGGTGTACGGTTTAACCATGTCCTGGATGTAGGAAGGGCCAGATCCATTCGCAGCATGGTACGCAAGCACCAGTGTCTTGAAGTGAATTCTAGCAGTTACCGGAAGCCAGTGGAGGGAGCGGAGGAGCGGCGTGGTGTGGGAACATTTAGGAAGGTTGAAGACCAGACGAGCCGCTGCATTCTGGATGAGCTGCAGAGGTCGGATGGCACATGCAGGTAGACCAGCCAGGAGGGAGTTGCAGTAGTCTAGGCGTGAGATGACGAGAGCCTGGGCCAGAACCTGCGTTGTTTTCTGGGTCAGCTGGGGACGCATCCTCCTGATGCTGTAAAGCGTGTATCTGCAGCAACGGGTTGTAGCAGCGATGTTTGCAGTGAAGGACAGGTTGTTATCTAGGATCACGCCCAGATTCCTTGCAGTCTGAGTCGGGGGAACAACAGAGGTGCCGATGTTGATAGTCAGGTCAAGAGTGGGACAATCTTTTCCCAGAAGGAAAAGCAGCTCAGTCTTGTCAAGGTTGAGCTTGAGGTGATGAGCGGACATCCACTGAGAGATGTCAGCTAGACAAGCAGAGATGCGTGCGACGACCTGGGTCTCTGAGCGGGGAAAGGACAGAATTAATTGGGTGTCGTCAGCGTAGCAGTGGTATGAAAAACCATGCGGGCTAATGACAGATCCGAGCGAGTTTGTGTACAGGGAGAAGAGGAGAGGACCAAGAACAGAGCCCTGAGGGACCCCTGTAGTTAATTGACAAGGGTCGGACTCAGACCCTCTCCAAGTAACCCTGTAGGTGCGGTCTTTGAGGTATGAGGTGAGGAGGGAAAGTGCAGAGCCTGAAACTCCAAGTTCTTGGAGAGTGCGAAGGAGGATCTGATGATTCACCGTGTCGAATGCACGGTCCATTGACGGAGACAGTGAGAAAGCAAAGGCGGTTAACAGAGATGTTAGTTCGTCTATATTCCCCGTCTGGAGGTTGAAGTCTCCGAGAAGTACAGCGGGAGGGCCAGTTTCAGGGATGTGTGAGAGGAGATTATCTAATTCCTCCAAGAAGAAGTCCCCCAAGGCGCCTGGTGGACGGTAGAGGACAACAATGGTTAATTGTATAGGATGGGTCACTGTGACGGCATGGAATTCAAAGGTGGAAGGAGTGAAGTTAGGTAGCTTGAAGAGGGAAAAGCTCCATTTGGGAGAGAGCAGGAGACCAGTGCCACCTCCTCTGCCAGTGGGTCTGGGTGTATGGGAGAAGGAATATGCTGTGGAGAGAGCTGCTGGGTGGATGTGTTGAATGGAGTAATCCAGGTCTCAGTGAGAGCAAGGAAATCCAGGGTCTGCAGGGAGGCGTAGCCAGAGATGAAGTCAGCCTTAGGAACAGCTGACTGGCAGTTCCACAGGCCGCCTGAAACTAGATGCTGGATCTCAGTGGAGCACGTGGGATAGACGAGAGCGGGCCGGTTATAGCGATTAGGAGATATACGGGGCCAGTGATAATTGCGAGAAGACACATGAACAGGAATGGAGAAAATACACATGATTATAGCATGAAGGGCTAGAAAACTAAAGAAAAGAAAATAAGACACCAGCGGTAATTAGCTCAATCAGAGTAGGATTTGCTTCCTCTTTGCCACCCTCGTGACTCCCGCAGGACTCCAAAGTCTTTGTCAGTCTTACTCCCGCAGGACTCCAATTAGTGATGGCAGTTTGACACTGAAGCTTCGAACGGAGCTTCAACCCTGGACTTCCTATTCCATAGAAGCAGTGCTTCGAAGCTTGCTTCAAATAACGTGACATGTGACGTCCGAAGCAGCAACTGCTTCAAGTCACGTGACATGTGACGTTCGAACCAGCAACTGCTTCATTTCCTGAATGAATCACTTGACTGGTTCACGGTCCATTCACGCGATTCAATGCACTGCCTCGTCTCGATTCTGACAGGTGACAGGTTGAAACAGTTTGAAATTTGAGTGCTTCAACACTTTATGACCGCTCTAAACAATGCGCAATGTGTGGGTTGTTGTCGTAGTTTGCGTTGTTGCTGTTGAGTTGTTGTTGGTATTGCATTTGAATTGTAGTATCATTATAGAGCAAGCCAGGAAGAAAGATAGGGCGTTCTGGCTCGGGAAACACTTCGAAATGTGGAGAAGTTGTGAACAAAAAGAAAATGAGTAATATAAAAACACTTCAATGGTCTAAGGACTAGATAGCCCAGTGGATAGAGCCGGCGGCCAGGATGCAGCGATGTCCTCCGCGCAGCTGGTTCATAGCCCGGGATAGTTCAACTTTTAATCATTGCTTTTCAACTTTAATACTTTAATAACTGATAAAAGGCCCTCTCCGCCCAAAAACATGTCCAGCACTCTCTAGTCTCTTCTCAATAACCCAATACACACAATTATCAATCATTAATTGCAAATAGAACATGATATTCAGTCTTAGTGTGTGTGTGCATCGAATATTTTTCAAGGCAAAGATACGTTAAACCCACGGCAGCCTTGCACTTCGCCAGGAGAGGTCGCTGTAACTGAAGCTTCGAGAAATGAACCTATTTCCGACACAATTGTCCAAGTGGTTCGACGCTTCATTCAAAGCTTCATTTTGCCATCACTACCTCCGATGTCTGACGCTCCAGGAAAGAGCTACCTAAAATGGACGCCTGATTGCTGAGTTCTCACAGCTGTGGGGCCACGCCCCTCTAATTAGTTAACTCTCTACAGCTGATGGGCGACAGCAGAGTGGCCCTGCCTATATTGTAATGCAGGCTTGTGTGCCCACTGAGACCTGTGTAACAGGTTCAGTTGAGCAGATCTGAGATTTAAAATCTCTCAAAAGCGCCGTTTTAGCTACAATAACTACAGAACGATTATACAGAGTAGAATAAATGAAACAGAGAAGTCTAATTAAACAAGAATATAACTTACAGTGGTTGCTGCGTCAATAGGTATTATCGTCACCCGGTCTAGATGCTGTGGTCTATCATGAGAACAATGTCACTGTGAGAAAACAGCCTTTAAAGATCTGTAGTCATATATTTTGTCATAATATACTGTATATTAACACGACTCTTTCCTTATTGCTATATGCTGGTTTAATTCTTTATTTCTACTCTTTGAATGTGTTATTATGTGCAATGAATGCCTTGTTTTGTTTTATGCTGCTGCAACAAAAACATTTCCCAAATTGGGATTATAAAGTACATATTATCTTATCCTATCTATTGATTACTTCCATTACGACAAGATTTGTTCTTAGTTTTCTGAAGACACATGTTAAAATATCTAAAAGACACATGTTCTAATGCTAACTTATGTTGAATTTAAAAGATATCCACCGATCAAATGTGTTACTACAAATAAACACGACGTTTATCTTCTGTTAACTAGGTTTATTCCATCAACGTGCATAACACCAATACAGAGCCATTAACGAACAGTGGACCTCAGGCTCCAGGTCGACACAGATAACTGCGCATGCGTTTCACAGCCTCAAGAGGGCAACCCAGACTACCGTATGGCCAGTAGTATAGTATAGTAGTATAATCTCATTCTATCTTTTTAAAGAAATAAACAAAACAAAAATAACTTGCACGAATCATAAAACAATCATACAGTGACTTAAAACAAAAATGTTTAAATTCCCTGAGTAGTCAACATAAATTAGGGAAACATCTAAGAAACAAATACATAAACAAAGGTGTTTTCAATGTTCCATTTCAACAGACACTTTAACCCAGATCCCATTGTCCTTCACTGAGTGCTTTTAAGAGCCTGCTTGATCCTCTTGCTCTGGATGAGCTCCTTAATGCTACTGGTTTCCAACCTGAGTCTCTTCTCTGTGACTTGTTTTGTGGACTTGAGCGCATCGAACCGAGAGTGGTTATCAGGCACACAGAGTACAGGGGGTGCATTCAGTCCAGCATTTCCAGTAGTGAGCTCAGGAAATAGTGTGGCTAGAAAAATTGCATTGTCTACCCCATCTGACATGGCAAGAGTTTCCCCTGCAAGGGTACTGCGAACCACTCGTCTGACTTTCTTTGAATGCCAACGGAGGGGGGAAAGTTCCTCCCTGTGAACCTCCGTCTGGGAGGTTTCCAAATGAAGCATCACTGAAAACTATCAAGTTCAAAGCATCACTGTTTCCCAGATGTTGAAATCTGAGTGTCACCTTTTCAGACTTTAGCTTACGGATGATCTTATTAGCATCATGAACAGACTGAACTGTTGCCCCTTTTATATTAGAAGCCAAACAACATGAATCAAACATTACATCAGGTCTCGTCTGTTTAGCAACCCATAGGATCTGTCCTATTTTTGATCGTAACTCCTCTTTCTCAGTTTCGTTGAGGGGTTCATTTCTCTGTGTGGCCCGACTTGCCTGTATGGGAATAGGCTCCAGGTTCTCCATATAACTTTGTTGATTGATGTCCCTGAACTTCACCGTTAACAGTTACCAAATCCATTCCTACATAGGAGAACTTTTCACGCTCCTCACGCCCAACCTTGAATGCAGACTGCAGTTGGGGGATCACATTGGAGCCTGCCCAAAGAAAATCATCTACATGACACGCAAGCACCCCAGTGACCTTACATTGCTCATCCAACCAGTACAAGACTGCCGGATCCACCTGTGACACTCTACCACCAGTACTCAGCATGATTTACTTCACTTTGTTGTACCAATATAGTGATGCATCTGCAAGACCATAAACACATTTCTTTAGTTTCCAGACAACATGTTGACATCCTGCCTCTAGAGGGGGGCGGATATAAATATCCCTGGATAGCTCCATACCCTGCAAGAATGCAGATTTGATGTCCATAGAATGGACTTCCCACTGGTTTTGACATATCACTGATAACATAAGTCTAAGGGAATCTTTCGGTAACTCTTGAATATTCAGCTCTTCAAAACCTCTGGCAACCAGTCGGGCTTTAGGCACTATACCCTTGGGAGTGTCCTTAAGACTACAAACCCATCTGGTGGAAATGCATTTTCTGCCCTGCATCTTCAACTTCCTCAAACACATTATTATTGTGCCAGTTCTTTATTTCTTCCTGTTTAGCTGCATCAAATGAGATGTCTTTGGTTACAAGTACATCAGCTTCTCTGTCTTCTGTTTCAATGTTGAGATTATCAACCTGTGAGATTCCTTTTGCCCATCACTACCATCATTCTCTAGATGTTGCATGTTATACCAGGTTTTATATGTCCCCGTAGCCTTGCCTGATCTCCCTAAGACTCTTGCTTTAAGTAGAGTATTGTCACCTCTGTTCATATATGTTACAGTCTGTCCTGTTTTTAAACTCACACCTGCAGAAGGGGCAGGATTATTATGGGCATTAGGCCAATGCGCCATTTCAGTTTGTGTTACGCTACTCAAAGTGTGGAGGATCGATCGCTTCACTTGTATTGGCTTCCCTGTCACCGAATTGTTGTTCATTCTCTGTATTTTAAACTACCAGTTGCATTGTTTATACCTTGCTCACTTCCTGCTTCTGTGTCAGCATCATTTTGTACCATCTGCTCTTCATTAACCTTTGTGTTCACCTTGGAAAGCCTAGAGGGATGCACTCTCACTAGGCAACCACCATGCCTCACAAAAACACCATCCTGACCAATAACTATCCCTGGTCCTTTCCACTCAGTGCATTCAGCTCGTTTGTAATACACCTCGTCACCCATCTCATATTTCTCATCTGTGGGTCTGAGCAGCTTACGTAGTGCTCGTCTTGTCCTTTCTGAGCACTCTGCTTCAGTAAATGCTTTTCTAGAGGCATGCAAGGCTGAAATGTGCTCTTCTACTCTAGCACTCATCGTGGTACCTTCTAGCGCAGGTGGTTTATCAACCAGTTCAGAAGGAAGGTTGGGGTTCTGGCCAAACACCAGTTGATGAGGACTGTAGCCGTGCACATTGAGCAGACTGTTCTTAGCCATGAGAGCCCAGTCTAGGGCTGTTTGCCAGTCACATCCATTTCCCCGTCTGACCTTCTGAATGATGTCGGTGAGGGTCTGATCGTGTCTCTCCAGTAGCCCATTGCTCCAGGGGCTGTATCCTGCCGTGGTTTTTGTCTCAATGTTAAAGTTCTCTGCCATGTCACGGAACTCAGCATTGTTGAATTCTCCTCCATTGTCACTGTAAAGTCTCCGTGGTGGGCCGTGGACGCTGATCCATGTATGAAGGAAAGAGTTCACCATCACAGAGGAGTTCTTTGTTTTCACAATGCTTCCAGCGCTGAAACGTGTACATTGGTCAATGATGTGAAGGTACCATAAACTTGGTTCCAACTCGTGCAGGTCCACTGCCACCATTGTACTCTGAAGCCAGAGGCAAGCCCACAGCAGGCTTCGGCTTGGTCTTGCTGTATCTCTGGCATATGTCACATTCCTGTACTATTTGTTGTAAAATAGTGTCACAATCTTTGTCTTTATTTCCCGAACTGCGGAGGAGTCGCTGTAGTCTTTCTGCGGAGGCGTGACCAAACTGTTTGTGTAGTTTCAGGAGAGCTTTCTGTTTCTCATTTGAGGTCATATTTTCTGTGACTGTAAGGACCTCATCTTCATTCTGGCTGTGTTCTGTGACTGTAAGGACCTCATCTTTCATTTCAATTTGATTCATTCCTGTGTCCTTGTCTCTCATTCTCCATGTCCAAGATGGTTCCTGCCCTTTTCAGTGAAGTCTTACTCAGAAGTGAATATCAGCTTTGATATCAGTGATATCAGCTTTGACTACTTCAGTTTCCACTCGACATTGTGTCGGTCCTATTTTGGCAGGCAGTTTCAGTATTCTGGAGGAATGCACTATATTTCCATCTCCAAAACGGAATGGTCTGGAGCTTGGAGTTTCACTTTTCACGATCTGGTTCACTTGACTTTGACTGAGATCAGCGACGAAGCTGTCCAACCATGTTTCTCCACACACTGTGCGGGTACATGCAGTGTCAATGATAGCCGTCCCTAAAGACTCAGTTAGGAATACCTCTGATTCAGACAGTGAGGCTTTAGTAAACAGTGTAATGTCACATTCCTCTACCTTTGTCCGATCTTCAGTTAGCTTTACTTGTTCGCTACTCTTGTGAGGACAGTCTTTAGCCCAATGGAACGTGCTCTGACATATAGCACATTTTGACCTCTTACCGAACCTATCCAGTGGGTTGGTACCCTGTGACGGTTGCCTTTGTTGTCCAACTTGTCCAAACTGCTGCGTTGTTGGACGTCTGAATCTTCCTGGTGAGCGTTGCTCTGTGAATAACGCTTCATCGTTAACGTGTATTCCGTTTGATGTGCCGCCTTGCACTCTCCCCCCAAAGATCCTCTTCAGCGCGGACTTCATTGCAGCAAACGTTAAATCTGAACACGCAGTCAGCGCCATTTGTCTATTTTTCTCGTCTAGACAAGCCGTGTCCAAAAGTTTAAAAGCTAGCACGGCGTCAGGAAGAGTCATGTCGTACTTTTTCATTCGGTTGTATCGCTGTTCAAATCAATCACATAGTCCGCCATGGACACGGAGCTCTCCTTTTTGATACAGTCAAAAAAAGAGTAAGCATCGTATGCGCGGTCTCTCTCTTCTTTGAGAAACATGCCATCTAGTTTTGCTAGCAGTGTGTCCATACCATTGTTGTTGTTCAAATCCAAAGCGGGTATTTCCATGGCGATGTCCTTTGCCCTTCCTTCCAGCTCCAGGACAACGGCGAGGGCTTGTTTCTTCTTATCAAGTTCAGTAACCAGCTTCCAAATGGCGATTTCATTTTTCCAACACTCGTATGGTCGGGATTCGTCGAACTTCGGTGGAACTTTGTAGTTAGCAGTAGGGTTGCCAGAAACTGACCATGATCAAAATCGATTATTCGGCAGCCCTGGCGAATAATAATCGATTATTCAACCGACCCCCCCCCCCCCCCAAACAACAAACAAGCATGTCATCACAACGACGTGGCCTTGAAGTGAAGTTGGTAATGGCCGGCTGTGCTGCGTCTTTCTCTGTAACCTCTTTGGCGTGCTTCGCACTCAAATGCGAACGCATTGTTGAGGTTGAGCTGTGATAGACCAACGTCTTTTCGCAGAGCTTGCATTTAACTTCCTTTGGACTTGTAAGTTCGAAGTAGTTCCACGAGGAAGAACTCTTTTTACCTGCCGCTTTGTTCATCTTTAGTCGCACGTGTGAGGGAGAGGGGGAGGGGGGCGGGGTGTAACGTGCTGTAACGAATATTCGAATAATCGCTGGCATCCCTAGTTAGCAGTAGCCATCTTCTGCCAACCATCCTCTGCTACCAATGTTAGTCTACTACAAATAAACACAACGTTTATCTTCTGTTAACTAGGTTTATTCAATCAACGTGCATAACACCAATACAGAGCCATTAACGAACAGTGGACCTCATGCTCCAAGTCGACACAGACTAACTGCGCATGCGTTTCACAGCCTCAAGAGGGCAACCTAGACTACCGTATGGCCAGTAGTATAGGCGCAAAGAGATTACATGTTAACAGAATGGACAGTGCACTAGAATAAGACACCAACGTTTCAGGTGTTTTCTTTTAGCTGGTATGGGAGAAGACATATTGAAAGAATAATAGCCCTATCGCTCATATTTGACCAGTGCATGGAAAAACAATCTTTCTCCCATTGTGTCTCGCCAAATACATTATAGTATTGGGCAAACTGGGTGAAATTCTCATATGTTGGTCCATGTTTGCCATAATATCTTCAAATATCTTAATACTTTATGTGTTCACACTAGTTTGGAGTCAAAGACAAGACATGACAAATGATTCCTGCTGAAATCTTTGAAAGCTGTTGGACGCCTTTTACTTTTTCTACCCTGGAAATAAGATATTACAAATGGTTTTGCTACATCTGGTCAGAGATGGCAAAAGCACACACATCCTTTACTCAAGTAGAAGTACAGATACTCGTGTTTAAAAATACTCTGGTGAAAGTAGAAGTACTGACTAAACTTCTTTACTCAAGTAAAAGTAAAGAAGTTGCTATTTTTATTATATGTAAACAATATTTGTAATCAGATGCAATTCTCTACCTATCATATGTATGCTGATGACACTATTGTATACTCATGTGCTCCTTCTCTGGATATGGCCGTTTCCAATTTAAAATCTGATTTTATCACGCTGCAGAATGCACTTCTTGATTCCAAACTGCTTTTGAACAGTAAGAAAACCAAAGCAATGCCTTTTGCTCCCAAGTCAGCGTCCTCTTGCCTCTCCATTGACACCCTTGATGGCGTCTCTGTTGAGTTTGTCGATACCTACACATATCTGGGCTTTTGGTTGGACAGAAATCTAAACTTGAAACATCACATTAAAGTTCTAACAAAGAAATTGAAATTCACTCTTGGCTTCCTTTACAGACTTAAATATTGTTTTTCAACTTCTTCCCGTAAAAGGTTGGTCTCTGGCTTATTCCTGTCCCAGCTGGACTACGGTGATACCATCTATAGATTTGCCTGTCCCACTGTTTTGGCCCAACTTGACCCACTCGACCACGCTGCACGGCGTTATATATGAAATGCACCCTATAGGACTCATCATTGCACACTGTACAGCCTAACTGGATGGTCCTCACATACTATGTGTAGGATGCAGCATTGGTTTTTATTAATGTATAAAGCCATTTTAGGAAAGCTTCCACTGTACATATGTGCCATATTTGCTCCAGATTGTGACTCTTAAAATCGCAGATCCAGTGCCTGGATACGGGTCCAGGTTCTTGCGGTACGGACTGAGGCTGGAATATTTCATTATGGTTCTTGGTCTTGGAATGACCTTCAATCACGCCTCAAACTGAGGGCACTTGTCCCTATAGCCTGTTTTAAATTGAAGTTGTCTGAAGTCCTTACCTCCAGCTGCTCTTGCAGTAATAAGAAGTACCTTTCTTACTGTCCTAATGTGCACAATGTACTGACTGCTTTTCGTATTTGCTTACTTAGTTGTGTTCTCTGTATTTTATGTTTGTGTTATGTGTAACGTTGCTGCCTTCTTGGCCAGGTCAGCATTGTAAATGAGATTTTATCTCAATGCATTTTATCTGGTTAAATACTTTTTTTTTTTTTTTAAAGTACCCATAACTAGCAGCTGTTTTAAAGAGTACCTGACCTCCCTTTATATTAATAGAACAATAATGTCATTGTTAGCTAATGAATGTTTCCATGCTGAACAACGGCAACATGACAACGTTTCCATTGGTCCCTCTTCTTTAGAGAAGACCAGGAAGTGATGGATACACGGATCGTGTTCAAATCAATAGGCACGCAATGACTCTAAAGAATAATGATCACGCAACCAAACTAGGGGTGGGCGATATTGAAAAATATGTTATCACGATATTTTCAGGCAGTATCACGATAGACGATATATATCACGATATTTTTTCATGTCGGTTATTATGGTTATTTTTCAAGTTACTTAACAGTACAAGCACCTACAAGGTAACAGAAACTAAAACAAAAAGGAGTAACAGACCAAAATAGCATTTCAAGCTAGTTTTATTTCTGAAATGAAACCCTGAATGAACAAGTGAGCAGTGAACATCAATAAACATGAAAAGGAAGGTAAAACATAACTAAGTAAAACATAAAACATCAATGAGGAAAAGTCAGTGCCAAACAATTAAAATGTAAACTTTAGAGTAGACTTGAAGTGTAATAAAATACTTTAGCATAACTGAAGGGAAAAACATAAAACGCCACCGCGTCAGTTATGTCTTTCCACCGTTTGCTAGTCTTTTCATCAGGAGCCCCTTTATGAAATGCCTGCCCTATGGTAGTTTGTTTTGGTGCAGTCGCTGCGGTAGATTGTGCATTCGCACGCGGGGGACCTTGCACGCGGGGGACACTTTTTTTTTCCAGTTCAGAATTCCTTTTTTTATTTGTTTTCTGGGAACGTGGAAGCAGGTCTGTTTGATGATGAGATGTTTGTTTTCTGCGAGACGCTGAGAAATCACAGAAACACATTTTAATCTTTTAATTAAACTCCGATGCCCCCATTATCGGGTTTTTTTGTCGTCTTTTTTCCCTTCGTCTAGCGTGTTTGAGAAGTAAGAGGCGAGCGGTGAAAACCTCATTTGTATTTTCATTTTAGCACTCAGTCTCTGCATGCTCTTTCTGGTGCTTGCGTTTGAGGTGGTCTCGTAAGCCCGACGTGTTGCCATCTGTCGCTTTGAAATTTCCTTTTTTGCACATTTTGCAAATTACATTTGTTTGCTCTGTGTCTGTTGTGTTATATCCCAAATATTTCCATACCACAGACGTAGAGTTCTTTTTGGGGACTAAATCTAATTCTTCTACATCAGAATCTGACTCTCCGTCCATTATTGCTGTGTGTGCAGACTGCCAACAGTGTATTTTCCCTCGCTGCAAAGAAAGGTGGCGGGGACTTTGGGAGAGTGTCAAACAACTCGGACTGAACGAAAGCAGAGGTGCGCTGACATTGTGAAATCGATCGGGCTTGATATATGGTGAAATTAAAATCAGTAGGTGAGGCTGGGGGAGCGGGAGGGGAAGAGGCTCTCCGTCCGCTGTCATAGCCCCCTGCGCCGCGCACGGAGAGCCTCTTTTCCTCCTGCTATTTAAAAAAAAAATAGCACGATAGGACGATATCTCTGAAAAAGCATATCATGGAGACCTAATATCGTCACGACGATATATATCGTCATATCGCCCACCCCTAAACCAAACACACATTCAGACTAAAGGAACCAGCTGTTTGGAAAATGAGAGAAGTAGAAAGTACAGGTATTTGAGTTCAACATGTGAGAAGTAGAAAGTACAGGTATTTGTGTTCAACATGTAAGAAGTAGAAAGTACAGGTATTTGTGTTCAAAATGTAAGAAGTAGAAAGTACAGGTATTTGTGTTCAACATATAAGAAGTAGAAAGTACAGGTATTTGTGTTCAACATGTAAGAAGTAGAAAGTACAGGTATTTGTGTTCAACATATAAGAAGTAGAAAGTACAGGTATTTGTGTTCAACATGTAAGAAGTAGAAAGTACAGGTGTTTGAGTTCAACATGTAAGAAGTAGAAAGTTCAGGTATTTTTGTTAAAAATGTAAGAAGTAAAAGTTATCAGAAAAATAAGTAGTGGATTAAAGTACCGATACCACAAAAATGTACTTAAGTACAGTAACAAAGTATTTGTACTCTGGTGGGATAAAACATTTTCTTTCTGTACCTTGTATCTCTGCAGGTAGCCCATCCTCTGGGTGACGGAGGCCTGCATGTTGCTGCTGTCGTCCTTCATCTTGCCGTTCTCCTTGCGAAGGTGCTGCTCTTGCTCCAGCAGCGTGGTGTAGCGCCTCGTTAGCTTCTTCTCGTTAACCTTCAGCAGCGTGGACCTTCGCAAAGCTTCGCTCAACTGTCTCCTGATTTCCTCTGGGTCCTTTTGAAGGGTGTCGAGCAGCTCCTGACGGGTGAAATGAAGGTTTTTGGGGGGGGGGGGGGGACACAGCAGTGAAGCAAAGAGGATAATGGATTACAGTTTGACATCAAAGCAGCATTTTATTACTATACTGGAAAAATAAGAAATTTCAGTCCTTTTTCAAGTCAAATGTCTTTCATGTCATGTGACCCAAAGACTGGGAGTCAAAGCATCACTACACTGCAAATTCCACTGCTTTATCTATTTGACATTCATTAAACAATTAAATTGACTATTAAAATGTAGCTGTTTTTATTTTTTAAATGACCCAATCACTCAAATAAACGCAGCATTGTATAGTTACTCTGACCATAGGACACACCTTTTTTTAAATTAGTTTTTAATATACATATCTTTATTAAAAATACTGTCTTTCTTTTCAATAGCTTTCAAGTCATGTGAAACAATGACTCTAAATCAATGCAGCATTGTATTATTATATGTGTGTTAAGTGTTTTTTCTATTTAATACACATTTCATTATTCGGCTATTTTAGTCTTCTCAAACATCTGACCGAATGATTCAAAAATCTGTGGGACATTGTATTAATAATAAGACACCTATTTTAAATTAGATTTTATCGCTATTAATAGAAATACTTAAATTAAAATTCAGCACTTTTTGTTGATGAAAGGCTCATTTCTTTTCAAAAGCGTAATGTGAAACAATGAATCAAAATCAATGAGGCACAGACACAGTGTTATCATTTAAAAGACCACCGACACGTGTGTAATCTTATCCCCAACATGTGCACCAACGGTTGAAAGCTCAATCTTTCTCCTTCACACACACTCTCTAGGGACTCGTTCATATTTTAGACTACAAGACAGAGTGAGTAGTCCCTCAGGTGTGTTTTACATTTATTAAGTGAGGGGTAGAAGTCGGACTGACATGCAGCAACAGGGATATAAAACATCTAGATAACATCTAGTCCCATACCGCAAGTTCTTCTGAGAATTACCCATCTTTGAACATCGGGGTATATGTGTGTTTGTGTGGGTTAATGAGAGGCAAATGTAAAGCGCTTGGGGAAAGTCTGCTAGATAAATGCAGCCCATCTTGCAATAATATGCAGTCACTTTTCCTCGTCTGGCTTACGTTGAATTCCTGGATTTTAACAGCGTCCACCTGCTTCTGCTCCTCCAGCCTGTTCTTCCTCTCTGCAAAGGTTTCTTTCTCCTTTTGCCACTCCGTCTTTTCACTGATCAAAAACACAAAAGAATATTAGATGTTGCACTTACAAAGAGAGTGATAGAAAGTGTCCTGTTAACCAACCTGAAGTACTCTTTATAGTGGAGTCCAAACTAACTTAAAGTGGACCTGTCATGAGATATTTTTAGGCAATAGCATAGGTCTCAGATATATAAAAATATATAATAGAAACATGTCTGTGAAGTGTTTTGCTCAAAATACCAAACAGATCACCCATTCTAGCCATGACTCATATCCCTCTGTTTCACTTCCTGTTTCAAAAGTGCTGATTTGGGGTATAAGGCTTTAAAAAGGAGGGGTCTGAGCTCATGCGGGACCCGGCAGCTACCGTCTAAACTAAATGCTGCCGTGATGAAACGCCATATCATGGATTATCAAGGATTCTCTCTGAAACAGTTTGGAGCTCAAAGGCTTTCTCTCTTGCTGGTTATACCACAAGGTGAGTTCCTTTCTACTTCCTGCTTCTTCACACACATGCTCTCCAGTACAGGTTAGCTCTGAGTGTTAGCCATGCTAATGTAAACACCGTCCAAAACAGTCGGGCATTGTTTCTGATAGCAACGTTTCTGATTGGGCCGTGGGTCCACATTTCAGATATTACGTCATATCGGACGCAAATCTGGATCAGCTCCGTTGTTCCCCGTTTTTAGAGATTTGGGTACGGAGGAAAAGAGAGGGTTTTATTTTCTGACGCTGCGTGAGTTCCCCGACACACCGGGGACAGATGGTTATGTATAAAAGACATCAAAAAGTGCATATTGCATTTTGCATGATAGGTCCCCTTTAAACAAGAGAGAAAGTTTCCTGTTAACCAACCTGAGGTATTCTTTATAGAGGAGTCCCTGTTGGTGGCTGATGACGGAAAACTTCTCCTTGTATTCCTCCAGCGTTCCTGTGAGTTTCTCCAGGGTTTCCTCCTTGTTCTTGAGCTCCTAATTAATCACATAAAAGTTTAATTTATAGAACACACATATTGTTGATTTAAAGCTTTCCCCTTCAGAGGACAGTGGCACTGACCTGAAGGAGTCGAACAGCGTACTCGTTCAGAGGACTGATGACCTCGGTGCTGCCGGGACCCAGGGCCTCGGGGAGGGTCAGGGGTCGGAGGTCAGCCCCCTCGCCGCCTGACCTCCTCAACAACTCCACCTCTCCTTCCAGCCGGCTCACCTGACAAGCACAGAGCAAGACAATGAAGGTTCAGCAATATATCTAATATGTATATAGGACCCTGTTGGGAAAATACTGACCCTAACCCTAACCCTGCTGAATGTACTCAATATTACACATGATAACAAAGGTATCCCAACTGTAGCTGTGTACATGACAGGATGTATGATTAAGAGCATCAGGACTGTTTTAGGCATATGATAGCTATGTGATTAACATGAGGATTCAGCCTCTATGGAGATAGACATATGACAAGCATGATCATTTTTCTTTTTGTATTACTTTTAATATAGTATATTTTAATATTGTTTTAATATTGTCTGCTTATCTGTATTATTGTGTTGCATTGTTGGAGAAGCCTGTGACCTAAGATTTTCAACGACATAATTACTCTGTAGCTATGTTAGTTTGACAATAAAGAACCTTGAACCATTTCTGACGTGGAGCTAATCTGAAGTAAACATTGAATACTGCTTTCTATTCCTCCATCTTGTGACTGTGTGACTCCCTCTCTTGGATATCAGCACGTGAAGGACGCTGTTCAGGAACTAGCTGATGCTCTGTGTGTGATGACTTCCATTCTGGAGAGGATACGTGGATCCTGAGATTGAAGCTCAAGCCGGTGACGAGTGATTATTAAAATTGTTGAGATTTTGAGAAAAAGTCAGAGTTCTTAGATTCTTTGAAAAAAAAAGTCAGGATTTTGAAAAAAGTTATAATTTTTGAGAAAAAGTCAGAATTTTTTGATTTTGAGAAAAAAAAGTCAGGATTTTGAGAAAAAGTCAGAATTTTTGGATTTTGAGAAAAAAAAGTCAAATTGTTGTGCCATCCGACCTTGGCAGCTCATCCAGAATGCAGCGGCTCATCTGGTCTTCAACCTTCCTAAATTCTCCCACACTCTCCCACATTCTTCCGGTAACTGCTAGAATCCACTTCAAGACAATGGTACTTGCGTACCATGCTGCGAATGGATCTGGCCCTTCCTACATCCAGGACATGGTTACACCGTACACCCCAGCACGTGCTCTACGCTCTGCATCAGCCAAACAGCTCGCTGCACCCTCGCTGCGAGGGGGACCCAAGTTCCCATCAGCAGAAACATGTGGGTTTGCTATCCCGGCTCCAAGATGGTGGAATGAGCTCCCATTGACATCAGGACAGCAGATAGCTTACACACCTTCCGGCGCAGACTGAAAACTCATCTCTTTCGACTCCACTTCGAGCGATAGAATTATTAACAGAGCACTTATATACTAACAAAGGACTGGCTTACCTAAAGCCAGTTGAGTAGCACTTGAAATGTTTGGCTCTATGAAACCTGATGTACTTTATGATTCTGTTTTCTTCAAGTTTGTGTCTTTCCTGGTCGAATGTACTTATTGTAAGTCGCTTTGGATAAAAGCGTCAGCTAAATGCAATGTAATGTAATGTAATCTTAACTTCAGTGTGACTACAAATGCCATCGAATTGTTCCTCAGTTGACTTCTGAACAGGATCAAGATAAATAAATAAGGATGAGTCTGTTTTCTGTTTAGGAACTAAAGGCATTATAGGAAGATCTTTATCAGGTTTACTCTGGAACCAGGGTCTATCAAACAAAGCTAATGTGAAACAGATACAACAAATAAACAGATTTATAGAGAGCACACCAAAACAAACAATGTAATAAAAAAGTCTAGGAATGGAAACATATAAACAACAAAGTGCTGTAACAGAATAGAAGTGGAGCACTTGGGAGATGAGTTATGAGATCTGCCTTGAGAGAAATGATTCAAAACTA
Source organism: Pseudochaenichthys georgianus (assembly GCF_902827115.2). NCBI lineage: Eukaryota > Metazoa > Chordata > Actinopteri > Perciformes > Channichthyidae > Pseudochaenichthys > Pseudochaenichthys georgianus. Next base: position 41,384,270 of record NC_047508.1, read on the forward strand.
AACAAGGCTGTCTTCTTGAAGAACAAATCCAAGAAGCATGTGTGTCCCCCGAGGGAGCCATCCTTCAATTGTTTGAATATTGAATGTGAACACAAGCTGAAAAGTTGACACACATGTTTGTGTACATAGGCGGTGCGTGAGGCTCAGGTTTGAGAAGGCTAAATAACTTCTTTTACCTGACGCTGCCCGCCTCCGGCGTCTATAGAAAAGAGATCAACTCAGTGTGCGGAGTTTAAATCTCTCAAGTCATATTACAGGATAAAGGAAATACAGTTTAAACTGCCGTATGCAGAGAAGACGCCGACGTGTCGCACTTATCATTCATATTACATCACCGTCAGCTTCTCGAGCCGTATCTGGCCGTGCAACACTCACAGTGTCACAGACTGTATGCAGAAGTATTATTTTAAGCAACACATTAAGTTGACGAAACACTCGAGACAAATGTAATTAAAGTCAGATCCACTCGTGGCTTAGACGGGGCAGTGATATCATAAAACTGTTAATGTACGCTTTCAAACACTTTGTAGTTTATTTATTTTGTAACCAGTTGTTCTGTATTCTCCTTGCAGGTGCAGCTATGTGCTGTGTCCTGGATTATATGTTTAAATCATGGATGTTTGAAGTTCATATTTGTCTAATATTAGTTTACTTTTCATTAATGAAGTGTGACACTTGTCCCTGTTTGTGATTGGTCAAATGTTGCTAACCCCGCCCCTTTCACGTGAACGCGCTCTCAGCTGGAGAGAAACCCTGGCTTGATTTACCGAGTTGATAACCAGCGTCGTAGGACCGCTTAGCGAGATCTCGTTTGTTTCTTTGTTACTCAAACATATCCAGGGTCTGTTGAACTGGCTTCGTAGTACAGGGCACAGGTGGCTAGCAGCGCCAATGTCAAAGACACAAACATTATACATTATATTTTTATTTTACCAGGATGCAGTGACACAAATATTTGGGAAGGTTTAGCCTTCCTTAGCCTACAGCACCCGCCGCCCCCGTTTGTTTATCTCCTTTCTTGCACGAGCAACACATGTTGAAAAGGAGAGGAGAATTTTTGTTGGAGGAAATGTTCCAGTCGTGCTAATTACTTACAGACACATGAAGAATTTCAGGCATCGCCGCAAATCTCCATAAACCTGTCTCACCTTGTAAACGTGTCTTGTTAACTACTGTCATATAGATATATTTATTGCGGTGATTGTAAATAACAGTTACGACACACAGCTATATATATTGTGAGTTTGCCTTAATAAAAAAAGGTTTATTATCCTCCTGACTTTGAACAAACTCTGATGATTAATGTTCGAATGTGAGGCTGGAGAAGTGGAATATACTGCTTTGTTTTCTGCCAAATAGACGCCACTAAAATCACAAACATCCATCCATCCATCTTCTCCCGCTTATCCGTGGGCGGGTCTCGGGGGTAGCAGTTCCAGCAGAGAGCCCTACATTTTCCTTTCCCCACATCAACCAGCTCTGCCTGGGGGATCCCAAGGCGCTCCCAGGCCAGCGAAGAGATATAATCCCTCCGCCTGGTCCTAGGTCTACCCCTTGGTCTCTTCCCAGCTGGACGTGCCTGGAACACCTCCCTAGGGAGGCGCCCAGGTGGCATCCTAACTAGGTGCCCGAACCACCTCAACTGGCTCCTTTCGACGCGAAGGAGGAGCGGCTCAACTCCGAGTCCCTCCCTGATGACCGAACTTCTCACCTTATCCCTAAGGGAGACACCAGCCACCCGGCGGAGGAAACCCATCTCGGCCGCTTGTATCCGCGATCTCGTTCTCTTGGTCATGACCCATCCTTCATGACCATAGATGAGGGTAGGGACGAACATGGCCCGGTAGACAGAGAGCAGACAGCTCCCTTTTCCTCACAACGGTGCGGTAAAGCGACTGCAGTACCGCTCCCGCTGCTCCGATTCTCCGGCCCATCTCACGCTCCATTGTTCCCTCACTCGAGAACAAGACCCCGAGATACTTGAACTCCCTCACTTGGGGTAAGGACTCATTCCCTACTTGGAGTGGACAGTCCATCGGTTTCCTGCTGAGAACCATGGCCTCAGATTTGGAGGTGCTGATCCTCATCCTCATCACTTCTAATATCAATGTCCCTCTAAAATGTCATCAGTTAATTGTTTTATTCTATTAGACATGTGTGTCGAATTATCATATTAAGGGAAATGTAATCTTATCAAAAATGTGTTTTCTGAGGTCAGAGTGACCTGGATTAACAAAATTGAAATCCTTCATACAGTAGAAATGCACACAATTCATGTCCTGAGATTTTACAGTTACACAATGTGAGGGATGTTAGTTATTACAGAGTTTTATTATTTTATCAATTTGTGGGAAATTGTCCTGGTTAGCGAGTAAATTCCTGAGTTATGACAAAACACATGTTTTGTAAGGACAAAGACTTTGACTTTAAAGGTCCCATGTCATGCTTTTCTGGTTCTGACCCGTCCCCTTGTGTGTTATGAAGGTTTTTATGTAAACGGTCTGCAGTCACAAACCCTCAAAGTGCACCCTGTAGCGAGTACAACTCTAACACAGAAAATACCTGTCTGTGCTGCCCCAGAACACCTCGTTGGAGATTTATCTTTTTCCATTGCTTTCTTCCTGGGTGTGGTCAGGTGACGTGCCCATACCCACATGGACCCACCCGTGTAGCTCCTCACACACTCTCTCTGCGGCGAAACTGTGAGGGGGGGGGTGCTAGTGGAGCCTCGCAGCGGCAAAACTGTGGCACTCTTACGGAGCGTCCACACTACAGCTCCAAAAATAGCTTGGAGCTGGGCGTGTCTGGAGCTTGGGGATTTTATTCAAGCAACACGGCCAACAACCAATCACATGAATCTCCCGCCCCCGACATACAAAGCAAAAACCCCCGGGGATTTTATGCGAGCAATATATATATATATATATAAACTCCCCAAACAGGCGAAAACCTACCAGTTTCCCCCACTGTCTCTGCCACCTCCCTCCATGCCTGGTTCCTCCGGTTTGTATCCCGGGAGGTGAAGAGGGTCTGGTCATACAAAACCGGGTGATTCGCTACGGCGATAGTTAGTTTCTCCTCCGACTTTTTTTGAAAATATAGAAATGAACGGCGGGATATCTCTCCCAGCTTAGACGCGGTTTGATTGGCTGGCGCTTCAGCTGTCAGATTTTGGGAAACGGGATTTGATTGGCTGGCGCTGGCTACTCCGGCGTCCAGGCGACCAGAAGTTGAACAATGTTCAACTTCTGGTCGCCTGGGTCGCCTGAGACGCCTCGCTCGGCTACCCACAATTCAGTTCGGCGAAAAAGCGCGGCTACGTGACGTCACCCCATTGAAAGTGAATGGGCAGCTTGGAGCTGCTTGGAGCTTTCGACGCTCTCGACGCTGTAGTGTAGACGGGCCGTCACACTGTAGGTGCGCCGTGTTTGGGGGTGCGGGTGCTAGTGGAGCCTCGCAGATGGGGGTGCTGCAGCCCCCTCAGCACCCCCCCCCCCTTCCCGCGTCCATTCGCGATGTCTCGCTGTTTCGCAGACCCCACGCAGCAAGCAGGAAGTAAATCCAGCTCACACCACTCCAGCAGCGAGCCGCGCAACGTCCCGCCAACACGGCACCCAGACCCTCTGCAGCATTCTCATCCGTTTGTCATTAATGATGTCATTTCCTGGTTGCTAACAAACGCCATTGTAACACATAATCACTGATGTTCCGCTGTAACGGTGGTGGACTCATCAGATCAGAGTGGGCGAGCTGACCAATCAGAGCACAGTGGGCTCATAGGGAGGGGGCAGGAGCTCCAACAAGGCGTGTAGGACAGAGAGTGAATACACACACTACACAGAGATGCTGTGAGAAACCAATGTGAGTTTGGAAATGTGCACGATATAAATCTATTTTAGTAGACCTCAACAATGGAATTATGTTCAGTATCAATGGCCATGACATGGGCCCTTTAAAACATACAATTGGAATCATTTTTATTTATGTAGAGAGGACATTTTTCCCAAATCTGAAGAAACTCCCACAATGTATTTCGTGAGATTTGGCAGTTCACATGAATGGGATGTGTTCAACCCCAAAAATGCTTGAGTACACAGGACGTTTGTGTGAAATGTTAAGGAATTCACCTTAAGGCCCTCCTCAGATATTGCATTTTGCTTCCAAAAAGGATAACATTGAAAACTTCAGCCAAGCTGCAGTTTAAGTTCAGTGAGTTCTCGTAATATGGCCAGAAAGCGTGTCTTACACAGAGACCGTGACCACACATTTCTAATCATTCATCTGGTGGATGACTCAAATCTGAAGCAATTCCAAAATTGCTTTGATAGGATGGGATGGATGTTGAATTACGATTACTTTGACCCTTGAACCCCAGAATCTAATCAGTTCATACTCGAGTCTATTCAACGTTTGTGCCAAATTTCAAGAAATTCCCTCGAGTGGTTACTGGGATATCTTATTCTCCTCCTAAAGCAATAGATAGATACATTCAAGAGTCACGATTATATTTGGAATCCCTACCGAACAATGGTACGTTAATGTCTAAACAAAATGTCATTGTTTCATCCTATAGCACATTTGTGTGAATTGTCATAATTAACAACCGATTGTTTAAGTTATCCCCAAATACGTGTTTTGTGAGGACAAAGCCACCACGATCAGCAAGCTCTAATCTTCATCCAGTTGACCCAAATCTGAAGCATGTAAATTAACAAAGAATTTGATCCCCAAAATCTAATCGGTTTATACTTCAGTCTACTGGAGATTTGTGCCAAATGTTAAGAAATTCCCTCGAGTCTTCCCTTGGATATCGCATTTCCCCTCTGGAAAGAGAGAGAAGTTCATGGGTCAGGATTAACATTTGAAACCCAGTTGTACGCCTCGTCGGACCAAAACGTCATCACTTAAATGTTTTTTCCGAGAGACATTTGGGGTAAATTGTCCTAGTAAGCAAGTTAATTTGTGATTTATGGCCCAATACGTCTTTTGTCAGGACAGAGTGACCTTTACCAAAAAATTCTAACAATTCTTCCAGTAGACGTTTTACCCAAATCTTAAGAATTCCCACAATGCATGTCCTGAGACTTTTGCGTTTACACGAATGGGATGGAGGCCACATCTAATCAGTTCATGCTCGAGTGCACTGGAAGATTGTGCCAAATTATAAGAAAGAAAAAAACGGGTTCCAGACGTATTAGATAGAAAAGTTCATGCCTCAGCCAACAAGTCGAGTTACAGTTTACCTTAAACACCTTGAGTTTTATCCTACAAGACATTTCTGCACACTGTCAGAATGGACAGGCGAATGATTAGGTAATAGCCAACGCCGTGTTTTCTGAGGACACATCTACCTTGACATTTGAACACAACATTGTTATCAGCTCATTCTTGAGACAAATTGAGCGTTCGTGCCAAATTTGATAGAAATTCCCTCGAGGCATTCCTGAGCTATCGCGTTCATGAGAACGGCACGGATGGATAATCATACATAAAAAAACAACTGACATGTTGTCATTATAAGTCAACAGCATCCCATTTTAGCTTGACATATCAAAAAATGGTGTACCTTTTCTTTGGCTCCGGCGAGCTGACTGAAATTGCTGGTTGCTTCTTCCCGGGCCAACTTCAACTCCTGCCTCAGTTCTTCATTTCTCCCCAACAGCTGCTGGATTTGGGACTCAGACTGCCCAATCATGTTGCTGCCATCTATAACCTGAGATATGAGGGGCGAGCACAGTCAAAACAAACCAGAGATGGCAAAAGTACACACATCCTTTACTCAAGTAGAAGTACAGACACTCGTGTTCAAAAATACTCTGGTAAAAGTAGAAGTACTGACTGAACTTCTTTACTCAAGTCAAAGTAAAGAGGCTTTGAAGTGTACTTCAGTAAAAAGTACCCATAACAAGCAGCTGCTTTAAAGAGTACCTGACCTCCCTTTATTTTAATAGAACAATAATGTCATTGTTAGCTAATGAATGTTTCCATGCTGAACAACGGCAACATGACAACGTTTCCATTGGTCCCTCTTCTTTAGAGAAGACCAGGAAGTGATGGATACACGGATCGTGTTCAAATCAATAGGCACGCAATGACTCTAAAGAATAATGATCACACCACCAGACACACATTCAGACTAAAGGAACCAGCTGTTTGGGAAATGAGAGAAGTAGAAAGTACAGGTATTTGAGTTCAACATGAGAGAAGTAGAAAGTACAGGTATTTGAGTTCAACATGAGAGAAGTAGAAAGTACAGGTATTTGAGTTCAACATGAGAGAAGTAGAAAGTACAGGTATTTGTGTTCAACATGTAAGAAGTAGAAAGTACAGGTATTTGGGTTCAATATGTGAGAAGTAGAAAGTACAGGTATTTGAGTTCAACATGTAAGAAGTAGAAAGCACAGGTATTTATTAATTTGTCTATTTTATTTTTTGTAACCTCTATGATTGCTGTTCTATTTGCCACTTCTGTTTTAACCCTCCTATTGTCTTCGTTTCCCCCCTTATTTTGGTGTTCGCGGTCAAATTTGACCGGTCCTGTTTTAACTGCTATTACATGAGGCGCATTCACACTGCGGTACTTTTCCCACAAAGGTTCATGCGAACTTAGTTCATGATCGCGTTCACACCAAAAAGAGCCGGTACTAAAAGTAGTTCATGCAAACCTTTTCACCCCCTCGAAAGTCCCTGCTCGAGAGCAGGGACTTTCGAGCGGCTCTTTTTTGAGAAAAGAGCTATATTCCTGATTGGCTGGGCGGATTGCAAACCACGCCCCGTAAAACTCCCAAAAAGTTTTGTGAAGCCGCCATTTTATTATCCTCGCATTAGCATTACTAGCATTAGCATTAGCCCAGCGCAGAAACGCAGAGAGACTAACTTATGGCAACACAAAATAAAACATGTGAGCGGTGGAGATGAGGAGGTGTCGGCGTTCTGGCGATTTACTCGGAAGGCTTCAGTAGAAGCTGCTGGGACTCCCAGCAGCTTCGACTGAAGCCTTCCCCAACTCCGGGGACTTCCGGCCGGGGACTTTGGGGCGGCAGTATACGCCGTGAAGTGGTTTGCGGCCTGCCAGTAAACCCAAAGCAGAAGAAGAAGAAGTGATGTCAGCGGCTTCATTTGCCTAATCCTCCCCCAGGGACTTATTCTGGTGTGAACGCGATCTGTACTTAGTTCATGAGAACTAAAGAGTTCTCATGAACTAAGTTCGCATGAACCTTTGTGGGAAAAGTACTGCAGTGTGAACGCGGCTATTAACATAAAAAACATTAATCATCACCAAAGTTCATTTAACACCCTTTCAAACTGTACATATTGTATAATCAGTCTACTGGCATACATGAAACACTGCAGTGAATATACAAAGAACAGACACTGAACATGTATTGGTGTGCCAGGTGTGATCCATGTGGGGGGAGGGGCACATTAGACTGCCTAGCAGTGTGTATGCTTAGTATTTACGAGGAACAAAGAGGAGAGAGAATGTCACTATTGTCATCAGCCTGGACATCTTATTGGTAATTGCATGATCCTTAAGCGGAAGGAGCAGCCACCAAATCTAGGCCGAAAGGCATCGGCTTAATTAACACTAACTCCCTCAGTATTTCCACACCTGACAATGATGAGGAAATAGACCCCTGTTTCAGGCCTTTTGTGTTCGAGGGGTTGATATCATTAACAGGTGAGTCAGACGATCAGAGACCCGTCCGCATCCTACGAGACACTGGAGGTGCACAGTCAGTGATTGTGGCCTCGGCTCTGCCATTCTCAGACCAGTCAGCGTGTGGGTATGGATCAATATTATGTGGCATAGTGGCGATTTCCATTTCCCCTGCTGAGACCGCTGCGCCAGCGCAACCTGCCAGCCCAGCGCAACCTGCCAGCCCAGCGCAACCTGCCAGCCCAGCCGTTGACGGTTCCACGCTGCGCAGAGGGCGGATCCCACGCTTGCGAAGTGTTTCGAGCAGGTGGTGAGTAATGACAAAGCAAGGGGTGAGAAGGTGGCTTATGTGTTGGATAAGGAGATATTAGTGCGCCAATGGTCCCTCACTGCTACTGCTGAAGCTGACTGGAGTGCAGTGCATCAAGTAGTCGTGCCGGTGCCATACCGTCAACATGTGCTATCTGTAGCGCATGAAAGTCAATGGTCAAATCATTCTAAAGCATTTCTTTTGGCCAGGTTTAAAGAAAGATGTCTCTAGCTTCTGCCGCTGCTGTCATGTGTGCCAGATTGTCGGTAAGCCTAATCAAAAAATTCCGCAGGCTCCGTTACATCCCATACCGGCTATAGGTGAGCCCTTTGACCGGGTGTTGATAGACTGTGTTGGCCCGTTACCACGTACAAAAACCGGTCAACAGTATTTACTCACGATTATGTGTACAGCTCGTTTCCCTGAAGCTATTCCACTGCGTAGCATTACTTCCGCTGCTGTAGTTAAGGCCTTGACGAAGTTCTTTTCTACATTTGGAATTCCGCGAATAATGAGTGACCAAGGGACCAACTTTAAATCGAAGTTGTTCAAGCAGGTTCTCCAAACACTGCTGGTTAAACATGTGATATCCAGTGCGTATCATCCCGAGTCGCAGGGGGCGTTAGAACGGTGGCATCAGACTTTAAAAAGCATGCTGCGAAAGTACTGTATGGAAACAGAGAAGAATTGGGATGAGGGAATTCCTTTCGTTTTGTTCGCAGCCCGTGAAGCTGTTCAGGAGTCATTAGGATTCAGTCCCGCGGAGCTCGTTTTCGGCCATACTCAAAATCTTACATGATGAGTTTCTTTCGGCTGATATACCTTCAGATAAAAACGTATTAGATTACGTTAGTCAGTTCCGTGAGCGAGCAAATTCACTCGCTAGAGAGTCGCTCTCCGCTTCACAAGCGGTCATGAAGCGAAATTATGACCGTGCCGCTGTCCCTAGGCACTTTTAAATAGGTGACAAGGTTCTCGCACTATTACCTATCCCCGGCTCTGCGCTCTCAGCAAAATTCCTCGGCCCGTACGAAATCCGTGATTGTCTCAGTGACACGGATTATGTAATTTGTACTCTAGAGAGACGGCGTAAAACGCGCGTTTGCCATGTGAACATGTTGAAGCGTTATTATTCACGCACCACCACTGATAGTACGCCGATCGGCTCAGGTAATCAAAGAGTAGCTGCTTCCGCCTTAATAGTTATTAATAGTCGGTTGTGCAACTCGGAGATGGTAAAGACATTGCCCACTGTGTTAGGTCATCTGCAGGAGGCCCAGCAGCATGACATAACCCAGTTGGTGGATCGTTTCCCGAGCCTTTTCCATGATGTCCCGACACAAACTAATGTGATGACGCATGACATCGATGTAAAGGGCGCGAGGCCGATTAAACAACATCCGTACCGTGCCAATCCGACCCAGCGCGAGCTTATGAAACAGTAGGCGGAATACCTTGTATCTAATGGCTTAGCGACACAGAGCTCTAGCCCATGGTGTTCGCCGTGTCTGGTAGAGGCGAAATCTGATGGTTCTCCGCGCTTTACTACGGACTACCGTAAGGTGAACGCTGTTACGGTGACAGATTGCTACCCATTGCCGAGAATGGAGGATTGCATCGATAATTTAGGTTCCGCGAAGTATGTCAGTAAATTGGACCTACTTAAAGGTTGCTGGCAGGTACCTTTAACGGACCGTGCCTCAAAAATCTCCGCTTTCGCCATGCCTGACTGTTTTCTGCAGTACACAGTCATGGCGTTTGGGATGTGTAACGCTCCCGCTACATTTCAAAGATTGGTGAATACTGTCCTCTCCGGAATAAGCAATTGTAACGCGTACTTGGATGATCTCATTGTGTACACGCCCACCTGGGAAATGCACCTGAAGATCCTGGGGCAGGTATTCACCCCGGCTCGCACAGGCGTGTCTTACTTTGAATCTGGCCAAATGTGAGTTTGGTAAAGCTTGGTAAAGAGTTTGGTAAAGCAGGTTGGGCAAGGCCAAGTCCGACCAGTGGAAGCTAAGGTTGCTGCGGTGGCTGAATGTGCGGTTCCCGTCACCAGGAGTGATCTCCGCTGTTTCCTCGGCATGGCAGGCTACTACCACAGTTTCTGCCGCAACTTTTCCACTGTAGCCCAACCCCTCACTAGGTTGATAAGTCCCAAGGTGGATTATGTTTGGACCCCCGAGTGCCAGCATGCCTTTGAGTGTGTAAAGACACTCTTAATTCACGCTCCTGTGCTCGCTGCTCCCGATCTTGCTAAACCCTTCAAACTCGAGGTGGATGCTAGTGCAGTGGGGGCCGGTGCTGTTTTACTGCAGGAGGATGCGGATGGAGTTGATCATCCTGTCTGCTATTTCTCCCGTAAATTCAACAAGCACCAGGTCCGCTACTCTCCTATCGAAAAGGAGACCCTTGCTTTGTTGTTAGCTCTCCAGCACTTCGAGGTTTATGTCGGGTCCAGTTGCAGTGTTTACCGATCATAACCCCATTGTCTTTTTGTCCCGCATGTACAACCACAATCAGCGTCTCATGCGGTGGGCTCTGATCGTCCAGGACTACAACCTGCACATCTGCCACAAGAAAGAAAATGTGTTCGCAGATGCGTTGTGCAGGCTGGAGTGATGTGTTCCGTGGTTATGGTGTGTTATGGTTCACAAAAACCCTGTGGGGTTTGTGTTTTGGGGGGGGGGGGTGTGTTACAGCCGCTGCTACCTTGTGCCTTTAACGTTGTGCATATGTAAATGAGCTGTGCAGTTCCCCTGCTGTCATTGGCCGTCCCGACCTCGCAACATCCGCGGTGATTGGACGGACGTCACCCAATCCCCGCCCGCTTCTGCCACGTCATCCGGGGTACTACTCTGTGTTTAGTGTAGGGTGTGTGTGTGTGTGTGTGTGTGTGTGTGTGTGTGTGTGTGTGTGTGTGTGTGTGTATTGCGTAGATCCAGGTTGCTTAGCTCCTGTAGACCCGCATTTAAAGAGTAGTGACATTGTGAAACAGCTTAGACCCAGGTTAGCTTAGCGCCTGTAGATCAGCATTTGTGTATATGGCTTAGACCCCGGTGATTAGCACCGGTTGATCAGCCACAGCTGTGTTCCCACACAATGTCCTTTTATTTAGTGTTTTGTTCCACTTTAGAAGTGAGGTACGTTCTTTCTTTTGTAGCATACTGTGCAACTCTCTTTTGGAGTCCTTTGTTGTTAAACCGTAACAGTTTGGTCCGTTGTTGGTCCAGGCTGTTCGTGTGGATATTATTGTGTTCAAAGTTTTGGTTACAAATAAACCAAAGGTAACAATTACCAATTCCAAACTGACCGTGCCGTGTCCCTTTGTACCCCTAGCCAAGAGGGAGTGTAACAGTGTGTGTGTGTGTGTGTGTGTGTGTGTGTGTGTGTGTGTGTGTGTGTGTGTGTGTGTGTGCCAGGTGTGATTCACATGAGGGGATTGGGCACATAAGGGGGGGAACACATCTAGAGTATGTGTGTGTGCGTGTGCGTGTGTGTGTGTGTGTGTGTTGTATCTGATCCGGATGGTTACTAATTCCTTTTCTTTATGGCGGTCAGTTTTGGCCGGGAACACCATGGGTGTTACAAAGTTGACTAAATCATCCAAAATGCAATGAAAGTGTGATCAGTAATTTAATATGTTCAAAAGTCTGCTGTGAAGGATGTCATGAAGCCTGAATGCAATCGAATGTAAAACAAAAAAGTTATGATTGATGAAAGTAGTAAATCGGTCAGATTTGACCCGAAGACAACAGGCGGGTTAAGAGGGATGATGCTGCAAATAAATTCTTGATCTCACTTCCAGATCTCCTGGTTCGACAAACCTATATTCTTAATGTAGTTATGAAGATAGTAGGAACAAAACCACGAGGATTAAGCTAGTCATGGCAAGATATATGTCTTTGACTTTAGATTAATCCGGTTAATTTATTTATTTGGTTTGTTATTTTACCTTTTCTTGATTACCTCTTTCATGTATTTGTTTGTTTATTTATTTGTTGTTTTTATGTTTTGTTAATTATAAAATAAATAAATATATATATGTTAATCATTTAGTTTTTGGGAGAAGGGGTGGGATTAAATATGTGTAAACTACTTCCCACCCCTTTTCAGATGTGTAATTAAGTAGATAATTTTTTATATATAATTTTTAAGTCAGTAAGATTTTTGTTTATCAATTTCACCTTAAAGGTAGTGTGGAGAAAGCAGCTCGAGTGCGCTAGAATCTGAAAGTACGCAACCGAAAATAATCTGCCCCTTCCTTCAGACTTCCTCACAGAGCCCCTCCTCCAACACACACGAACGCGCACATGACCAATGAGGGCATGCGATAAGTGTGTGCCCAGATGGAAGGCTGACAGGCAGGTAGGCCATCCAGTTACTTTAGCCGGGCCGGCTCAGATGATTGGTCGTGCTTTTTACAGCGCCACGGCTTCCACAGATGAATTTTGTTTATGTATTTATTGTCAAAGCATTTAATGTATTCATTGCTATCGGGACGTTAAGAGCATTCCATGGAATATAACAACAAGTGTTTCGAAAGTGAATTACCTACCCCACCTTTAAGTTTATATAGTATAATAATTCTCATGTTTCATTTCATTATTATTATTGTTTTACACATTCAAAATAAATCAAATCAAAAATAATCAAACAGATGGTAGACGCTCACCTTGGCTAACCTCTCCAGACGGGAGATGTCGATGGCAGCTTCAGATGGAGCCGTCTCTCGGCTATTCCTCATTGCTCTGAGGACGTCTCTCAGCGCAGCCTCCAGGTCTCCTTTCTCTTTTGACAGCTCATCCACTATGGGTTTAAACACTGCTTTGAGTTGTTATGCTCCCCACTAATGGAACACACTTCCAGAAAACCTGAGGTCTTCACCAACGATGAGTTCTTTCAAGTCGAGGCTAAAAAAAAATATGTTTTCAGCTGCTTACCCAGAAGTCTTTTAACTTGTTTAAGCACCTACTGTATTTACAATGTTGTTTTTAAACTATCTCTTTTATGCATGTTTTTTATGAATCTGTTATTCCATTGTGTTTATTTATTGTGTTCCCTTCTGTTGTCTTCTTCTTACTGTTAATGATGATGTAAAGCACTTTGAATTGTCTGAAAATGTGCTATATAAATAAACGTACCTTACAGAACCATATCTGTGACACTGATGCATTTCATTACACTAAAAGGTATCGGGTTGTGAAAAATAGCTTAACTATCCCTGCAGGACATTATTCTCTTCTACTAAGGGTTGTCAGATAACTTTTAATTTTTTTGTGACCAACTTTTTTTTTTTTTTTTTTGCCCTCACAAAAGGGACTTATACAGATACAAATTATATAGACGATACAAAAAGAAAAAGAAAAAAGAAAGAAAGAAAATATATATATATATATATATATATATAGGGAATCCCTTTCCCATGCCACCCCCTCTTCCCACCCATCTTGCCATTTCACAGAAAATCCGACCTGATGTTTTTTAGCAATTGTCTGAGTTCATCTATATATTATATATATATTATAGCATAACAATTTATAGCATAACAATGTATCCACATAAAATACATTCATTTTTTTTTTTTCACATAACATTTCATCTGTTTAAGCTGCATTAACTCCTAATAAACTACAATTGCACCAAGGTGTGCGTATATGTACAATCATCATTTACATGAATGATATTACCCGATCAGCAGCTCTTTGAATAGCCTCTAATGTTTCCCCCTTAGCCTTATTAGCAGAAGCGATTGACAGCTCTGAAATTAGTAGGTCATGGAAGGATGATATCCATTGCTTAATAAATAAAGTATGTGGGGGTTTCCATCGTATTACTATTATTTTTCTGGCTGCTGTTAGACCAGCGAAAAGCACCCTTTTCTGATGTTTCTGTAGATCAAGAGAAGAATCTTCATTCAACAATACAATATCTGGGAGACAGGGTATGTGAACTCCAATAATCTCAGGTACAATGTCAATAACCTGTTTCCAGAACGTTCTTACTGCAGTACATTCATAAACCATGTGTACATATGTGCCAATAGTCTTTTGGTTACAGAGAAGGCATATGGGGCTTGGAATCATCCTTAATTGACAGCATTTTCTGGTTGACAGGTAATATCTGTGTATCACTTTATACTGTATCAATTGGTGATTGTAGTTACGCGATGTTAAGGAGATATTATTCCATATTCTCTTCCAATCAATAGTCTGCGTATCATTTTTTAGATCTGCGTTCCATACTGCAGAGATGCCAATATATCCGGTTAATTTATCTTGCAGTTTTTTATATATATATGAAGTAGTGCCGCTCACACTGTCTGGACTTAATATGACCTTGACCAATTGATGTGTTGGCAGAGGTTGATTCCAAGGAACTCCATGTGTGCGCATGGCAGTACGTAGTTGTAAATAGAGAAAGAAGGAAGAGCCAGGCACATTATACGTATCTTTCAATTCTTGGAAGGACATCAAGCCGTTGTCGTTGGTTATGTCAGAAAGGTAATGTATTCCTCGGGTTTGCCATTGTGGGAATTGGATTGCTTTTTTCCCAATACGTAGCAACAGGTTATGAAAGATGGGTATGTTACTATGCCAACCTACAGACCAATTGCACCATTTCTCCACATGTTTCCACACTTTAGCAGTGTGTATGCTGAGATTCGTTAGACTGCCTAGCCGTGTGTTCAGTAGGGTTCTGTGCGAGCACACTGAGTAGCAGTGTGTCGTAGTACTCCGTGTTTAGTGTAGGGTTTGTGTGTGTGTATTGTGTAGATCCAGGTTGCTTAGCTCCTGTAGACCCGCATTTAAAGAGTAGTGACATTGTGAAACAGCTTAGACCCAGGTTAGCTTAGCGCCTGTAGATCAGCATTTGTGTATATGGCTTAGACCCCGGTGATTAGCACCGGTTGATCAGCCACAGCTGTGTTCCCACACAATGTCCTTTTATTTAGTGTTTTGTTCCACTTTAGAAGTGAGGTACGTTCTTTCTTTTGTAGCATACTGTGCAACTCTCTTTTGGAGTCCTTTGTTGTTAAACCGTAACAGTTTGGTCCGTTGTTGGTCCAGGCTGTTCGTGTGGATATTATTGTGTTCAAAGTTTTGGTTACAAATAAACCACAGGTAACAATTACCAATTCCAAACTGGCCGTGCCGTGTCCCTTTGTACCCCTAGCCAAGAGGGAGTGTAACAGTGTGTGTGTGTGTGTGTGTGTGTGTGTGTGTGTGTGTGTGTGCACATAAGGCTTGGTTTTATGAAAATTATAGACAGACATGCTCCTCTGCGTACATTTAGAGTGAAGGGACGAAACAATCCCTGGTTTTCTGCTGAGCTGTCCAGTCTCCTTCATGAGAGAAATAATGCTTGGGCTAAGGCTAGGAAATCAGGCTCAGAGGTAGAATGGCTACGTTTTAGGCAGCTAAGAAATAGCTTCACATCTCAAATAAAAAGTGCTAAATCAAAGTACTATTTGTCGGTTACCACAGAAAACCTGAAAAATCCTAGGAAATTTTGGAAAGCCATAAAATCGATTTCCACTGGTGATATCCCAAATGAGCTACCTCCGTGCCTTACCACAGCATCTGGCACTATATCAGACAGGGCCACTATGATAAATTGCTTTAATAAGCATGTTGTGTCTTGTGGCTCTCTGTTTGATTCTGTCACTGACTGTACTTCTGCTTCTGTGAACGCTCCAATCCTTGACTCTGAACAATGTGGTCTGGAAAACCCTTTCAGTTTTACTCCTTTAACTATTGGTATTGTTCATGAAGCATTATCCAAGTTAGATCCTAGGAAACCGGCTGGCCCGGACAACTTAGAACCTTTCTTTTTAAAGATAGCTGCAGATTTTATTGCTCCACCTCTTACTTCTCTTTTTAACCTCTCCCTCCGCTCAAACACAATTCCAACAGTATGGAAGTCTGCGTATGTCTTGCCTTTACTGAAAGGAGGGGAGGCAACTATTTTAAATAACTATAGGCCAATCTCTAAATTGTCAGTTCTGGCTAAGGTGCTCGAACGCCTAGTGAGTGAACAGGTAAAGGAGTTTTTATGTATAAATGACATCCTGTCTAAACACCAGTCAGGATTCAGAAAGAAACACAGCACCATCACTGCCACGATGAAAGTGGTAACTGACATTACTACTATTTTAGATAATAAGCAGAGTTGTGCAGCTCTGTTTATTGACCTTTCCAAAGCGTTTGACACCGTTGATCATCGCATCTTAAAGCAGAGGCTACTCAGTATTGGCATATCCAGCCATGCAGTGGGGTGGTTTGTGAACTACCTCTCTGAAAGGTCCCAATGTGTTCACTTTGATGGGCTGTCTTCTGAGTGGTTAAACATTTCTAATGGTGTACCACAAGGTTCTGTTTTAGGACCACTTTTATTCTCCATATATCAACAGTGTAGGTGATAATGTGGATGAAGCTACTTTACATTTTTATGCGGATGATACCGTGATGTATTGTGCAGGTCCCTCCATTAAGGAGGCTGTTGTTAAATTACAAGCTGTTTTTAACACTATTCAGACTCAGCTCTCTGAATTAAAGCTTCTTTTAAAATGTGGATAAAACCAAGGTAATGCTCTTTTCAAAAGCTAAAAAGACACCAGAGCCTGTTTTAGATATTGTAACTACGCAAGGAACAAAACTTGAAGTTGTTACCTGTTATAAATACCTTGGTATCTGGCTTGATGATTGTCTCTCTTCTAAACTTCATGTCAATAACCTGCTTAAAGAACTGAGGGTTAGGCTTGGGTTCTTTTTCAGAAACAAGTCCTGTTTCTCGCTTGAGGCCAGGAAAAGGCTCTGTGACCTTTTTACCTGTGCTGGACTATGGGGATTTGTTGTATATGAATGCACCTGCCAATTACCTGAGCAAATTGGATGCTGCGTATCACAGTGCTCTGAGATTTGTCACAAATTGTAAAGCGCTTACACATCACTGTACCCTGTATACCAAGGCAGGTTTACCATCACTCTCTGTACGGAGGCTCAGTCACTGGTACACTTTTATTTATAAAGCTATGTTGGGCAAACTCCCGTATTACATCTGTTCTCTGGTAAAGCAGAAAGTTGCGGGCAGCTGTTGTCTGAGATCGCAGGATGTGGTCTTGTTAGATGTGCCAAGAGTGAGGACTGTCTTAGGTAAGACGGCTTTTATGTGCGCAGCTCCGCTTGATTGGAACAGCCTACAGTCCAAATTGAAATTGAGCAATTTTATTTCTCTGAAAGTTTTTACGAGATGCTTTCTGACACTATGGGTGTTTGTAAGTGTTGGTGAATATGTAACTATGATGTCCTCTATTGTTTGTTTTTATGTTGTTTTTATGTTTCATGTGGAACTAAATTGATGCAGGTCTCCCTTGTAAAAGAGATCCATGATCTCAAGGGACCTATCTGTCTAAATAAAGGTTTGAAATGAAATGAAATAAGGGGGGGAACACATCTAGAGTGTGTGTGTGTGTGTGTGTGTGTGTGTGTGTGTGTGTGTGTGTGTGTGTGTGTGTGTGTGTGTGTGTGTGTGTGTGTGTGTGTGTGTGTGTGTGTGTGTGTGTGTGTGTGTGTGTGTGTGTGTGTGTGTGTGTGTGTGTGTGTGTGTGTGTTGTATCTGATCCGGATGGTTACTAATTCCTTTTCTTTATGGCGGTCAGTTTTGGCCGGGAACACCATGGGTGTTACAAAGTTGACTAAATCATCCAAAATGCAATGAAAGTGTGATCAGTAATTTAATATGTTCAAAAGTCTGCTGTGAAGGATATCATGAAGCCTGAATGCAATCGAATGTAAAACAAAAAAAGTTATGATTGATGAAAGTAGTAAATCGGTCAGATTTGACCCGAAGACAACAGGCGGGTTAAGAGGGACGCTGCTGCAAATAAATTCTTGATCTCACTTCCAGATCTCCTGGTTCGACAAACCTATATTCTTAATGTAGTTATGAAGATAGTAGGAACAAAACCACGAGGATTAAGCTAGTCATGGCAAGATATATGTCTTTGACTTTAGATTAATCCGGTTAATTTATCTTGCAGTTTTTTATATATATATGAAGTAGTGCCGCTCACACTGTCTGGACTTAATATGACCTTGACCAATTGATGTGTTGGCAGAGGTTGATTCCAAGGAACTCCATGTGTGCGCATGGCAGTACGTAGTTGTAAATAGAGAAAGAAGGAAGAGCCAGGCACATTATACGTATCTTTCAATTCTTGGAAGGACATCAAGCCGTTGTCGTTGGTTATGTCAGAAAGGTAATGTATTCCTCGGGTTTGCCATTGTGGGAATTGGATTGCTTTTTTCCCAATACGTAGCAACAGGTTATGAAAGATGGGTATGTTACTATGCCAACCTACAGACCAATTGCACCATTTCTCCACATGTTTCCACACTTTAGCAGTGTGTATGCTGAGATTCGTTAGACTGCCTAGCCGTGTGTTCAGTAGGGTTCTGTGCGAGCACACTGAGTAGCAGTGTGTCGTAGTACTCCGTGTTTAGTGTAGGGTTTGTGTGTGTGTATTGTGTAGATCCAGGTTGCTTAGCTCCTGTAGACCCGCATTTAAAGAGTAGTGACATTAGCCGCGTTCACACCGCAGGACTTTCTTTGGTACTTTAGTTCTTTAGTTCCGTTAGTACCAATAATGTCGCGTTAACACCGCCGGGACTACTCAGTGCCGGGAACTCTTTTGGTACTTTTTAGTCCCTGCTCGAGAGGTGGTACGAACCTGGTGACAAAAGAGTGCCAATTTCTATTCTATTTCTATTGGCTGGGCGAATTGCAAACCACGCCCCGTTAGACTCTGAATTTGTTTTGTTAGGCAGCCATTTTTTTCCTCGCTACAAAACCACAGCCACACCTGAGCGAGTAGTTTTTTTGTACTTTAAAGCAGTTATGACCACACGTACTACAACACCGGAGCGGTGGAATGATGAGGAAGTGTCGGCGCTTCTGGCAATTTACTCCAAGGACGGGATGCAGCAGCTTCTACAGAAAGCAGTTCCCAACTCCAAATGTTTTGAGCGATGTTCGCTACTTGAGCTGGGAATCGTGCACAGTGCACACGGATGCCGGGTAAAAATAAAGAAACTCAGGCAGGACTATAAAAAAATTAAAGACCACAATAATAAGAGTGGTAACGATTTTCTATTGTTATTATATATATATATTGCCACTGTTTTTTTAATACTGACACCTAACTTGCACTAAGGCGTGTCTGCTGCTATATATATTGCCACTGTTACATTGTTTTGAAACTACTTACACTTTATTTTACATTTCACACTGTTATTTAACTTCAATGTACATGCATACGACACACCTGGAACAGCATGATGCCGTTATTGTTATGTCTTGACTGTGCAATAAAACAAACAAACTGGCGAAGCTTTATTTATTGTGTCCCACCCCAAATTTGCAGAATAGAAGAATGTGAGAGCAGACAGGTGTCGGTGGTTGAATTGATCAGAAACACAAGTCTTACACACATAAACACAAGTAATTTATCATGTCATTTGTTTTAGATAAATAAGGGAAAAACACCAAACAAGGGTTGATGTCCTTTTCCAAAATCAGCCTGAGGGGGTAATATATAATAAATACATAAAGATAAAGTCCATTGTTATCATGGGGTATTTTATTTGTAAATTACCCTTATGAACTCCATCATGTCTGAGGTCGGAAAGTAAACAAACGCCTCATACAGCGGGTGGGCTTTATACCCCCTCCCCCCGTGTAGTTCTTCTTCTCTCGTTTTTTGTTGTACTCGCCGTGAAGTGGTTTTGCGGCCTGCCAGTAAACCCAGAGAAGAAGAAGACGAAGTGACGTCAGCGTAATCGTGCCTCAGGGAAAGTACTGCGGTGTGAATGCGATTGGCACTAGCCCCCTGGCGGATTTAGTGCCGTGGTACTTTAGTGCCGGCACTAAAGTACCGCAAGTCCTGCGGTGTGAAAGCGGCTATAGTGAAACAGCTTAGACCCAGGTTAGCTTAGCGCCTGTAGATCAGCATTTGTGTATATGGCTTAGACCCCGGTGATTAGCACCGGTTGATCAGCCACAGCTGTGTTCCCACACAATGTCCTTTTATTTAGTGTTTTGTTCCACTTTAGAAGTGAGGTACGTTCTTTCTTTTGTAGCATACTGTGCAACTCTCTTTTGGAGTCCTTTGTTGTTAAACCGTAACAGTTTGGTCCGTTGTTGGTCCAGGCTGTTCGTGTGGATATTATTGTGTTCAAAGTTTTGGTTACAAATAAACCAAAGGTAACAATTACCAATTCCAAACTGACCGTGCCGTGTCCCTTTGTACCCCTAGCCAAGAGGGAGTGTAACAGTGTGTGTGTGTGTGTGTGTGTGTGTGTGTGTGTGTGTGTGTGTGTGTGTGTGTGTGTGTGTGTGTGTGTGTGTGTGTGTGTGTGTGTGTGCCAGGTGTGATTCACATGAAGGGATTGGGCACATAAGGCTTGGTTTTATGAAAATTATAGACAGACATGCACCTCTGCGTACATTTAGAGGGAAGGGACGAAACAATCCCTGGTTTTCTGCTGAGCTGTCCAGTCTCCTTCATGAGAGAAATAATGCTTGGGCTAAGGCTAGGAAATCAGGCTCAGAGGTAGAATGGCTACGTTTTAGGCAGCTAAGAAATAGCTTCACATCTCAAATAAAAAGTGCTAAATCAAAGTACTATTTGTCGGTTACCACAGAAAACCTGAATAATCCTAGGAAATTTTGGAAAGCCATAAAATCGATTTCCACTGGTGATATCCCAAATGAGCTACCTCCGTGCCTTACCACAGCATCTGGCACTATATCAGACAGGGCTACTATGCTAAATTGCTTTAATAAGCATGTTGTGTCTTGTGGCTCTCTGTTTGATTCTGTCACTGACTGTACTTCTGCTTCTGTGAACGCTCCAATCCTTGACTCTGAACAATGTGGTCTGGAAAACCCTTTCAGTTTTACTCCTTTAACTATTGGTATTGTTCATGAAGCATTATCCAAGTTAGATCCTAGGAAACCGGCTGGCCCGGACAACTTAGAACCTTTCTTTTTAAAGATAGCTGCAGATTTTATTGCTCCACCTCTCACTTCTCTTTTTAACCTCTCCCTCCGCTCAAACACAATTCCAACAGTATGGAAGTCAGCGTATGTCTTGCCTTTACTGAAAGGAGGGGAGGCAACTATTTTAAATAACTATAGGCCAATCTCTAAATTGTCAGTTCTGGCGAAGGTGCTCGAACGCCTAGTGAGTGAACAGGTAAAGGAGTTTTTATGTATAAATGATATCCTGTCTAAACACCAGTCAGGATTCAGAAAGAAACACAGCACCATCACTGCCACGATGAAAGTGGTGAATGACATTACTAGTATTTTAGATAATAAGCAGAGTTGTGCAGCTCTATTTATTGACCTTTCCAAAGCGTTTGATACCGTTGATCATCGCATCTTAAAGCAGAGGCTACTCAGTATTGGCATGTCCAGCCATGCAGTGGGTGGTTTGTGAACTACCTCTCTGAAAGGTCCCAATGTGTTCACTTTGATGGGCTGTCTTCTGAGTGGTTAAACATTTCTAATGGTGTACCACAAGGTTCTGTTTTAGGACCACTTTTATTCTCCATATATATTAACAGCGTAGGTGAAAATGTGGATGAAGCTACTTTACATTTTTATGCGGATGATACCGTGATGTATTGTGCAGGTCCCTCCATTCAGGAGGCTGTTGTTAAATTACAGGCTGTTTTTAACACTATTCAGACTCAGCTCTCTGAATTAAAGCTTCTTTTAAAATGTGGATCAAACCAAGGTAATGCTCTTTTCAAAAGCAAAAAAGACACCAGAGCCTGTTTTACATATTGTAACTACGCAAGGAACAAAACTTGAAGTGGTTACCTGTTACAAATACCTTGGTATCTGGCTTGATGATTGTCTCTCTTCTAAACTTCATGTCAATAACCTGCTTAAAGAACTGAGGGTTAGGCTTGGGTTCTTTTTCAGAAACAAGTCCTGTTTCTCGCTTGAGGCCAGGAAAAGGCTCTGTGACCTTTTTACCTGTGCTGGACTATGGGGATCTGATGTATATGAATGCACCTGCCCATTACCTGAGCAAATTGGATGCTGCGTATCACAGTGCTCTGAGATTTGTCACAAATTGTAAAGCGCTTACACATCACTGTACACTGTATACCAAGGCAGGTTTACCATCTCTCTCTGTACGGAGGCTCAGTCACTGGTACACTTTTATTTATAAAGCTATGTTGGGCAAACTCCCGTATTACATCTGTTCTCTGGTAAAGCAGAAAGTTGCGGGCAGCTATTGTCTGAGATCGCAGGATGTGGTCTTGTTAGATGTGCCAAGAGTGAGGACTGTCTTAGGTAAGACGGCTTTTATGTGCGCAGCTCCGCTTGATTGGAACAGCCTACAGTCCAAATTGAAATTGAGCAATTTTATTTCTCTGAATGTTTTTACGGCACGTCTGCACGAGATGCTTTCTGACACTATGGGTGTTTGTAAGTGTTGGTGAATATGTAATTATGATGTCCTCTATTGTTTGTTTTTATGTTTCATGTGGAACTAAATTGATGCAGGTCTCCCTTGTAAAAGAGATCCATGATCTCAAGGGACCTATCTGTCTAAATAAAGGTTTGAAATGAAATGAAATAAGGGGGGGAACACATCTAGAGTATGTATGTATGTATATGTGTATGTGTATGTGTATGTGTGTGTGTGTGTGTGTGTGTGTGTGTGTGTGTGTGTGTGTGTGTGTGTGTGTGTGTGTGTGTGTGTGTGTGTGTGTGTGTGTGTGTGTGTGTGTGTGTGTGTGTGTGTGTGTGTGTGTGTGTGTGTGTGTGTGTGTGTGTGTTGTATCTGATCCGGATGGTTACTAATTCCTTTTCTTTATGGCGGTCAGTTTTGGCCGGGAACACCATGGGTGTTACAAAGTTGACTAAATCATCCAAAATGCAATGAAAGTGTGATCAGTAATTTAATATGTTCAAAAGTCTGCTGTGAAGGATATCATGAAGCCTGAATGCAATCGAATGTAAAACAAAAAAAGTTATGATTGATGAAAGTAGTAAATCGGTCAGATTTGACCCGAAGACAACAGGCGGGTTAAGAGGGATGATGCTGCAAATAAATTCTTGATCTCACTTCCAGATCTCCTGGTTCGACAAACCTATATTCTTAATGTAGTTATGAAGATAGTAGGAACAAAACCACGAGGATTAAGCTAGTCATGGCAAGATATATGTCTTTGACTTTAGATTAATCCGGTTAATTTATCTTGCAGTTTTTTATATATATATGAAGTAGTGCCGCTCACACTGTTTGGACTTAATATGACCTTAAGGCAAGGCAAGGCAAGGCAAGTTTATTTATATAGCACTTTTCGACGCAGGGTAATTCAAAGTGCTTTACAAAAAAGAAATGAAAGACATTAAGCATTAAAAAAGAAAAGCTAATAAAATAAACATTAAGGAAAAATACATGGATAAAAGTTACAGTGCAGTCTAAAATATGATTTAATTTAGACAGACTTTCTTCACCATATTTTGCTCGCATGACATCCACAATCGGACCCTCAGGAGGCTGTACACACCCCCTCCCCTGCTTTGCTTCCATAACAAAGTCTTTAAAAGTGTTACCAAAACACTCCGTGTTACCAAAACACTATTTTTCATCCGTCGATGCCAGATATTCCAAATATCTCTGCTTTCGAGCAGTCCCTCTCATAAATGTCATGGAGTTTAATTACGTTTAGAAAAAGTACATGGATAAAAGTTACAGTGCAGTTTAAGATATGAAAAGTTCAATTAAAAGCAGCGACAAAAAGAAAAGTCTTCAGCCTGGATTTAAAAGTAGTCAGAGTTGCAGCGGACCTGCAGGTTTCTGGGAGTTTGTTCCAGATATTTGGAGCATAATAACTGAATGCTGCTTTACCATGTTTAGTTCTGACTCTGGGGACAGAAAGCTGACCAGTCCCTGAAGACCTGAGAGATCTGGATGGTTCATAATTTAGCAGGAGGTCAGTAATGTATTTTGGGCCTAAACCATTCAGTGCTTTATAAACCAGCATCAATATTTTGAAATCTATTCTTTGACACACAGGAAGCCAGTGTAAAGACTTCAGAACAGGAGTGATGTGGTCCACTTTCTTAGTGTTAGTGAGGACTCGAGCAGCGGCGTTCTGAATCAGCTGCAGCTTTCTAATAGATTTTTTAGTGAGACCTGTGAAGACACCATTGCAGTAGTCGAGTCTACTGAAGATAAAGGCATGGACAAGTTTTTCCAAATCCTGCTGTGACATTAGTCTTTTAATCCTAGATATATTCTTTAGGTGATAGTAGGCTGATTTAGTAACTGCTTTAATGTGACTGTTGAAACTCAGGTCAGAGTCCATGACTACACCTAGATTCCTGGCTTTATCGGTTGGTTTGAACATTGCAGACTGAAGCTCAGCGCTAACTTTTAAACGTTCTGCCTTGGCTCCAAAGACCATTACCTCAGTTTTATCTTTGTTTAATTGGAGAAAGTTCTGACACATCCAGTCATTGATTTGTTTAATGCACTTACTCAGTGTTTGAATTGGAGCATAGTCTCCTGGTGAAATTGTTACGTAAATTTGTGTGTCATCTGCATAGCTATGGTAACTTATTTTGTTGTTCTTCATTATCTGAGCCAGTGGTAGCATGTAGATGTTAAAGAGAAGAGGCCCCAAGATGGAGCCTTGAGGAACCCCACATGTCATATTTGTCAACTCAGATGTGTATTTACCTATAGAAACAAAGTTGTTTCTATCCTTTAAGTAGGATTTAAACCAATTTAGAACTGTTTCCGAAAGTCCCACCCAGTTTTCCAGTCGGTCTAGTAATATGCTGTGGTCAACAGTGTCAAACGCAGCACTGAGATCTAATAATACTAACACTGAAGTTCTGCCACTGTCTGTGTTTAAGTGGATGTCGTTAAAGACCTTTACAAGAGCAGTCTCAGTGCTGTGGTTTGGACGAAAGCCTGACTGGAACACATCGAAACAACCATTTAAATGCAAGAAATTACTCAACTGTTGAAAAACAACTTTTTCAATGATCTTACCTAGAAATGGCAGGTTTGATATGGGCCTGTAATTGTTCATTACTGAAGCATCTAGATTATTCTTTTTTAAGAGCGGTTTAATGACTGCAGTTTTCAGGGCCTGTGGAAAAATACCTGAGTGAAGAGATTTGTTTACTATATGAAGTAGTTCTGAGGCCATGCAAGGCAAAACATCTTTGAAAAATCCTGTTGGAATAATATCAAGGCAGCAGGAGGAGGACTTCAGAAGTTGTATAATGTCCTCTAGGTTTTTATCATTAATCTGATGGAATTGTGTCATGATGTCTGAATTGATGTTAAGTGGACACAGAGACAACACATTTGCTGTTCCTGATGCAGAGGCACTGACTGCTTGTCTGATTTTCTGAATTTTGTCAGTGAAAAAGGCAAAATCATTGCACGCCCTGGTGGTTAGAAATTCAGAGGCTACTGACACTGGGGGGTTAGTTAGTCTGTCGACGGTAGCAAACAAGGCACGTGCGTTGTTTTTGTTTTTGGTAATGATATCAGAGAAGAATGATTGTCGTGCGTTTTTCAATTCCAAATTATAAAGGCCAAGTCTCTCTTTATAAATTTCAAAGTGAACCTGGAGATTTGTTTTTCGCCACCTGCGTTCAGCTTTTCGACATTCTCTTTTTTCTGTTTTAACGGTCATGGCCTTTCTCCATGGAGATATTTTCTTCCCAGTCACTTCCTTTACCTTAATTGGAGCAATGGCATCTATAACATTTTTAATTTTTGAATTAAAATGATCTACTAGCTCATCTACTGAGATGTTAGCAGGGGCAAGTGTGGAAGAAAAATTCTGAGTAAACATTTCCCTAGTATTTTCAGTTAAATATCGCTTTGTGGTTACCTCTTTTTGAACACTTGTGTGAACAGAAATAGAGCTCTCAAATAAAACACAGGAATGGTCAGAGAGTGCAACATCAGTCACCACAACCGTAGAGATATTCAGACCCTTTGAGATAATTAAGTCCAGAGTGTGCCCCTTATTGTGCGTGGGCTCCGTCACATGCTGAGTCAGTCCATAGCTATCAAGAACACAACACAGTTATTTAGCCCCTCTGTCCTGGGGGTTGTCAACATGGATGTTAAAATCACC
The DNA here is from genome assembly GCF_902827115.2 of Pseudochaenichthys georgianus. Classification (NCBI taxonomy): domain Eukaryota; kingdom Metazoa; phylum Chordata; class Actinopteri; order Perciformes; family Channichthyidae; genus Pseudochaenichthys; species Pseudochaenichthys georgianus. The sequence continues at coordinate 41,410,440 of NC_047508.1, forward strand.
AACAATGACTAGACGGTCAAAGTCAATACACACTATAGACAGCAGTTCAGTAAAGTCATCAAAAAAGCTTGCACAGTATTTGGGTGGCCTATAGATATTTAGGAACAGAGCTCGAGAGGAGCATTTCAGCTGAAGGGCCACATATTCAAAAGAATCAAAGTTTCCATACGATGTCTTCCTGCATTGAAGGGAATCATTGAACAGAATAGCAACTCCACCTCCTCTCTTATGCATTCTTTCCTGACTCATAAAACTAAAGTTGGGAGGGGTTGATTCGATAAGAACAGCTGCACTGTTATTTTGTTCAATCCAAGTTTCTGTTAAAAACATAAAATCCAGATTGTGCTCAGTGATAAAATCATTGATTAAAAATGTTTTTCCTGCCAAAGACCTGACATTTAATAAAGCTAGTTTAAGTTTGTTAAACACACTATCAGTCAGGTTTTTTGTAACAAGCTGTGGCTGACATGGAATCACTGCTAAATTAGATAAACTCACACAAACGTTTGAGCGCTTCCTGTATCTAAGATGATTTACCGCTCTTAATCTATTTCCTATCAACACAGATATCGGCAAAGCTACTGGCAGGCAGGGCCCGGGCATGTCCTGGAAAGAGTTGAGAGTGCCATACGCCCTTGAGCCTGGACCCAGCAGATATCAGTTTGCAGATTGTTTTGGTTTGGATGATTGTGGTAGGCATGGTGATGAAGCCGGGGGAGATGGTGCGCGTCTCTGCAGTGATTTTGGTGGGCGTCGTTGAGGGGCGGGGGTAAAGGACATGCTGCCAGCCCTTCGCATCGCCTTAGTTTGGTCTTTGAAATCCAGGAAGGAATCGGTGCCAACCCTCTGTATCTCCTTCATGTGTTCAACGATCTCCAGGATGGTGGGCGAGGGCGAAAGGGTGAACGGAGTATCCTCAAAGGCGTTGACAGGGGGGGGGGGTGACGGGCGGTGGGGACTCCTCCGTGTGTTTCATAGGTCTTAACCAATTGATGTGTTGGCAGAGGTTGATTCCAAGGAACTCCATGTGTGCGCATGGCAGTACGTAGTTGTAAATAGAGAAAGAAGGAAGAGCCAGGCATTATACGTATCTTTCAATTCTTGGAAGGACATCAAGCCGTTGTCGTTGGTTATGTCAGAAAGATAATGTATTCCTCGGGTTTGCCATTGTGGGAATTGGATTGCTTTTTTCCCAATACGTAGCAACAGGTTATGAAAGATGGGTATGTTACTATGCCAACCTACAGACCAATTGCACCATTTCTCCACATGTTTCCACACTTTCACGGCTTGCCCAATACTTGGTCCAAATGTTTGCATACAGTCATATGACGACATGGCAGAAAATAAGACATCACCAAGTTTAAGGGGATTGACTATACTTCTTTCAATTTTAATCCAAGGTACATTGGTGCTTTCATCAATCCAGTTTTTCAAGGCTCGAAGCGTGAAGGAATAATAATAGAGCTCGAGATTGGGAACATTAAGGCCTCCACTGTTTTTGTCATATTGTAAAACTTTGTATCTGATTCTTGGGTATTGGTTTTTCCAAATATATTTTGAAATCCTATTCTGAAGTTTGTCCCAGAAACCGTCTGGTGGAGATAAAGGCAACATACTAGCTAAGAAATTGACTCTTGGTAGAACATTCATCTTTATGATTGAAATTCGTCCCGCTAAAGAAATTGTTATATTAATCCACTTTTTTAGGTCATCTTTAATTGTTGTATACATTCTTTTGTAGTTCTTTGCTACTATTGTGTCTAATGAGGCATATATATCAATTCCCAAATACTTAAATTGTTGGACAATCTGCAATTCTGTATTTAAGTTTAGTTCAACCATGGCACTATTGAGGGGTAAAATCCATGATTTATTCAAATTGATCTTGTCACCAGATATTGAACTAAATTGGGTAAAAATATTTAACAGCTTAGGAAGCGTAGTTGGTACCTCGTCCAAGTACAGTACTAGATCATCCGCATATAACGAAATGTTGTGGTCTGTGTCTTTTACAACTATCTGTTTCACTTCTTTGGATAGTCTTATTTTCTGTGTAAGCGGTTCTAGAGAAATTGCAAACAGAAGCGCGGAGACAGGGCAGCCTTGCCGTGTGCCACGTAGAATTGGAAATCTAGGTGACCACTGATTGCCTGTCAGAACCATAGCACTTGGATTATTATATAGGATCTTCACCATAATCATACATGTTGTCCCAAAACCCATTATTTGCATTGTATGCCACAAAAATGGCCATTCTAGCCTATCAAACGCTTTTTCAGCATCAACTGATAATACGGCGCAAGGCGATGTTATGTCTGCTGCAAAATGAATAACATGCAGTAGTCTCCTGATATTGTCTGATGAGAATCGGTTTTTCATAAAGCCTGTTTGGTCATAATGAAGTAATGTCGGAAGGGCTTTCTCCAATCGTCGAGCTATTACTTTTGCATAAAGTTTGATTTCTGAATTTATAAGTGATATTGGTCTAAAACTTGTGCATAAGTTTGGGTCTTTCCCCTTCTTGTGTATGAGAGACATTATAGCTGTATTGATGTCCTTTTGGAAATGTCCTTCTTTAAGTGCTACCTGAATCATTTCCAATAATATTGGTCCTAAATCAGGCCAGAACTGGGAATATAACTCCGGAGGGATACCATCTATACCAGGGGATTTGTCAAGGTTCATGTCTTCCAATGCTTCAGATAATTCTTTAAGTGTTATTTCACTATCTAAGCGATCAATGTCCTCAGGGGATAGATGTGGTACATTCAGATCCACAAATAAATGTTCTAACTCTGCCTTTGATGTCTGTTCAAATTCATGATTAATACGAACTGGATCATAAAGGACAATGCCGTCATTATTCATAATTGAGGATATTTGGGCCAGCTGCTCGTTATTTCGGGGTGTACTTGCCAGCAGGGAGCTCTGTCTACTTCCATCTAGATATTCTGTGTTACCCTATGAATCAGAAATGTAGCTCTCTTGGTAAGTAGCGCATTGAGTTCAGCTTTAACTTTGCATACTGCTATCTCTTTATCTGAATTATAATGTTCCTGTAGTTCTCTAATCAGTGATGATAATGTACATTCTAGATCCACGATTGCCTTGAGCTCTTCCCTATTTCGGTTTGAGGAGTACGCTATGGCGTTGCCTCGAACATAACCTTTTACAGCATTCCATACATGCCTAACATCTTTAACTGAATTATAATTCAACAACATAAACTCTTTTAAGCCGATTTTAAGCTGTCGACAGTATTGTGAATCTTGTAATAATGTTAAATTGAATCTCTATCTTGCAGCTCGATTGTTCTCCTTAGAGAGAAAAAAGGTGCATACATTGGCGTGGTGGTCTGAAATTGACATATTGTTGGTTTGACGGGTTGTCAGATAACTTATAGAAGTGAATCGGACCGTTAATGTGTACTCACGCTTCATGTAGAACTGGGTCTTCTGGAGTTTGAGCTCTCTCTCCTTATTGCTCAGTTCCTCATTCTGCAAAGAAGATGTTATCAAAAGTTAACAAAGAAAACCTTAAAACCTTTATAACTGCAGGTGCAACATATATTGTGTCAAATGTATTTATGTTGAATTCTCAAATCACTTTGGTGTGATAGAGAGGCGAAGTCCCGCCCATCTACTTCCGACCCATGGGACCTTATTTCGGAAAAAGTATGTATTGAAGTCAATGGAGAGAGAAAGATTATCTTTCGATCCCGTTTGAATTGTGCCACGAATTACACATATGATGTTTGTCAATCTTAAAAAATCATTTCCATGTCAAAAAAGTCACAGTTTGTCGTAAAACTGTTGAAATATAAGACTATGGAAAATATGCAACTAGAAAGACTACAAATCCCAGAGTCCCGGTCCCGCATGCTGGCTCTTACGGAACCGACTAACTCCCCTTGTGTGTATGCACAGCTCTCAACGTGCCCAGACTTGGAGTGATTTTCACCTCATGTAATACTTTTCGCCTCGTTCTGAAAGAAAGAAGTGAAACGTGCCAACGGGACGGCCGTCTTGGTGTGTGGTGCGAGATGGGAGATGTAGTTCATTGAGCGGTTTCACCAAAAAAAAGTGTTACTTCACATTTTTACGACACATTTAAAAAAAATTGACTTGCAAAATTATCTTTTAAATTGACAAACATCATGTGTGTAATTCTTGGCACAATTCAAACGGGATCGAAAGATAATCTCTCTCCATTGACTTTTCCCGAAATAAGGTCCCATGGAGGTCCACCGGAAAGGGAGAGACTTCGCCTCTCTATACTCGTTATATTCAAATGTTTGAAATATATAGTTCAAATGTAGGGTGTCTCAATACATCGGTATGGATGAAAATGGTAATATAAAAAAATGAATTACTGATATGTTAAAAATACTACTATGATAATATTGTGTTGGCCTTGTCGATGTTGTGTTCATCAATTTATTATTTTCTATATAATATTGCGATCGTGCAATCTTTTTATGTAAATTATTTCGGATACAATAATGGTGAATCTGATATTGTACACATTCTTCCAAACATCATGGATTACATGTCTTTTCCATTCTGCTTCATATCATTTGTCTTTACCCAAACAGTACTCAACACAATATGCTGTAAGCTGTAAGTAAATAACCATGTAATCATTTCATGGCATCCTTCTGACATTCTGGAGACAGAGCAGACCTCCCTGGATGACTGGTGATCAGATCAAATGAAAAGCGAAACACAAAGGGTTGGATAACCTGACAAACGATGGTTTTGTGGAAAGCCATTAGCTCGTCACAATGAATTAACCCTTCATGAGGAAAGTGCTTCTCTTTAAAGCACATGGGACTTGATTGAAGTTGACAAGCGAGAAATGGCGTGATTAGTTCCAGGCTTACTTTGCGTCTGATCTCTTCATCTGTGTAAGTGCTGCTGTATTTGAGAGGCAGCTGTTCACTTCTGCTGGACCGAGGGTCCTCCTCCTGCCAAAGGCTGGACCGAGGGATGCCTGTAGACAGAAAGTATGGTTACCAACACTTTAGAAACGGTGCAATGTGCGTATCGAATAATGTTCTGTGTGTTTATCAGTTATAAGAAGGGAACAAGCACTGCTTTATTTTAACTATATTTATTCTTATTTATTTGTATGTTACTATAGTGTTCTTAAAATAGTTCTCTATCTGTGTTATTTCATTATTTTTTACTTTTAACGACACTGAGTCAATTTTCTCGTACGTGTGGACCTACCTGGTGATAAACCTGATTCTGATTGTTTAGCACATCGTTCTGCCCACATGTTAAGATCTGTGGCGACCTCTTTCTAAGTATCCATCCCGTTCAAAATATACAATAATGTAATATTTTAAATGCGCCACTCGTACAATTATAGGTTGATATCTCAAACCATGCGCAAATAAAGCCATATCATGAGGAGAAACACTCAAATAAGTTCAAAGAGAATGCTTTTCTGTACATTTTGTAAAGAAATGTTTCTGCCGGAGAGAGGGAAGTTCCTCCTGAAGCTTGCTGCTGCTGTGTTTAAACCCTACACCTTAAAGGAGGAGCCTCATTCAGATGTGAGTGTAACTACATGTAGAGATCACCGAGTGTGTGGGGTAAGGGTCGCAACTTCAAAATGAATTCCATCCTTAATTTTCTGACGACATGACTGTGGCCGTGATAACATAAAACATGCTTTCAGAAATTCTGGGTACCCCCTTGAATACTGAAGGATTTCTCCCTGATCACCATTATACTGGACCTTCAGGGTGTACGCAGGAATCCTGAAGTCAAACGTAAGACCTTCTTTAAGACCCATTCCATACATTTTAAAACCTCATCGCCACTTGGAGTTCTAACCGGTTACCTTGGCGACACAGTTTACCTCACATTGACTATATACAGTATTGATTGTCCTTCCTCCTTATCTTCCAACCATTTGGACGCAGACTTGCATTTTCCCATAACGATGTTGCTTAGCAACCGGCGTAAAGCGCTATCAAGCAGTGAGCGTGCGATGTCCTGTTCAGATGACGTCAAACCCAACGGGATGCCATCAATAAACAGAATCACACTACACACCTACGCCATGACTACATTCAGGCAGACTGTGGAATACAACCTCTTTGGACCATTTATATACTTATTGAAAACAAGATACAAAATGTAATACCTTGGAAAATGCCTTCATTTTCGCTAAATTGATTGATCAACTTGTAATACTTGTTAAGACCCCGCGGACCCCCTGACCTTGCTGCATAAATTGGCTTTTTAAAAACCCCACGATTTCTGCATCACCTCTTTCCTTCACAATGCGCCGTATTTCTTTCTTCAGCTCAAGTCTTTCTTCTTCCAGCCGTTCGATCTAGAATGAAGGAATGAGCTGATCAGAGAACATTGTGGTAATAAAGCAGTTATTGTAACATTTGTAATCCTCTCTCTCTACCTCTTTGGTGAGGACTTGATTTTCTGCTTTGTACTGTCGCTGTCTTAGATCTTTGGCTCGCCTGAACACAGTCAGATCTACTTCCTGTTTTGGCTCCAGACCTTGGGAGTGAAGAAAAAACATGAAAGAAACAAATGAATGTTTCCATGTCGGTCCGTTTCTTAGTAGACGAAGAGATGGGAAAAGATAGTTTTTTTTGCTTTTAAGAACTGACCCAGTTTTTCTCGGAAATCCTCGTTTTCGTCCATGAGGTCATTGATTCTCATCTCAAGCTGGTTGATCTCTTTGGTCATGGCCTCTGCCTCAAGATCTCTCACTCTAATTAGATTTTTACACTCTTTGATCTCCACAATGGCTGCTTCCAGTCCGTAAATACCCTGCAAGACAAAAACAGAAAAAAGCGTGTCGTGGACGTTTTCTTTCCTGTCCGCTTTTTTTGTGGCAATTATGCCGTGATTAGACGCGGTGGGAAACAAACACTTGGCTTGTAGACCCAAAAAGCATGTTGATCACACCATAGTCACAAAGTCATTTCAATGTCCAAAAAAAGAACCTTCACTTCTCGGAATTTGAGTTTTGAGTCATTCGATTTGGTTTTTTAAAAGGTTGAGGTAAAAGAAGCAGGAAAGAGTGTTTTTCTTTGACGACTTACAGACTCATACTGACTCAATCGGTTTGAGGCCTCAATGAGTGCTTTGTCTTTTCCCTCAGCGTGAGCTTCTGCCAGCGTTACAGCCCGCTCTGCCTCCGCCGCTCTGGCGTCTGCAGCCTCCAGCTTGGACTTCAGCTCCTCCATCTTTCTCTGCGTTATGGCCGATGGCAGGCCTTGAAAATAAAAAAACTTTATTCGACGAAAGACAAAAGTGACACTGATGATTACAGGGTATGATAATGTACTTGCCATAACAAGCACATTAGTTTAAATACTCAAGTTCACCTGTATTTATCATCCCTTTAATATGTTTAAAAGACAGCAGCAAAAGACTGACAATGAACAGACACATGAGAAAGGTGTTGACTAGACTGACTGCTGAGGGAAATGACTTGGCCAAGAGGCTGCGTGGAGGTCAGAGCCATTATTCACAGGGGGCTTGTACACTATCAGGGGGCTTGTACACTATCAGGGGGCTTGTACACTATTATCATGATCAACTGTATAACCAACAGGGCGCGCCCTTAAGACCACCTCACACAAAAAGCCTGTAACATCTGTGATGTGAAATAACACTGTCTGTAAATGATGAGGTGCCGTACAGGCCATAATTCATACCGGTGCTCCCACACACACACATTCTCCTTTCACCTACATTTTCACTCTCATATTCATAGATTTACACTGTAATGCCAGAAATGTCCCCATTGCGGCACAAATAAAGGTTTTCCTATCCTGATTCTGAATTGTTTTTATAAAAAGATGTTTGCAGCTTTAAATAGCCCCTTGACGAAGCAGGGACCACAAGAAGTACATAGTAACATCACGTTGTAACACTCGTGCTACTATTGGCTAACGCTCCAAGACAATCAGAGCAGACTGGGCTCTGGTTTCAGACAGAGGGTGAAAAGACAGGCAGTATGATACAAATAAAGAGCTTTTTGAACATCAAAGCATGGAGACATGTCACAGCAGAGACACTACATGCTGATTTGAACCTGAAATGAGAGTAAAAGGGCCCCTTTAAGTTGGGAAGTGCTTTGTTAGGAGTCTTAAGCAGGGATCCACCCACCTCTGTCTTTCTTTGTGGACGTCTTTAGCTCCTCGATGAGCAGGGTGTGCTTCTCCATCTCTCCTGTGTACTGCTCCACCTGCTCGCCCAGTGTCTTGATTTGATTATCCCTCTCTTGGACGGCCTTTAAGAAATTCCCGAATAATTTAAATGTATGAGAATGTACAGTATGTGCAAGACACACCGCAGCTGTACAATTATTTGCACTTTCATTTTTGAAGGAATAGTTATGAAATGAAAGAAGGAGGGAAGGAGGGAAGGAGGCTGAGGTCAAGAGGCTCAGGACAGAGGAAACTTACAGTGCAGAGCTCATATATGACCTGGCCAGAGACACGGAGGGACGACAGGTTGATAAAGCATGCCAAGGCGAAGAGAGAAAGCACGGAATAGCAAAACATGACAAATAGATGGAAGAACATGAAGTGCACTCAGGATTGCCCTGCTTCTAAGGACACAGATTAAGGAATGCAATGACTTTCCACACTGTAATAAGGTTTTAAAAGCAGGGTCTTGAAAAACGGAGAAACCTAATTTCAAAGCTACTTAGACATATTTGCCAAGCCATACTATTTGAAACTGCTTTACTGGGAAGAAAATACATTGTTATACATTAGGGTGCTATAACTTTGATATATTAATAAAACAATTACTGTATGATGTTGTAAAACTGTTAGTAGAACTATATTTAAGTGAGTAAAAATGCATGGTTTGCAGTTAATCCTATCTTCCCCATCAATAACACGTTTCCATGGTGCTACAAATCAGACTACATAAATGACGACGAGGGACAGACCTGCTGCAAGGCGATGATGTTGCTTTTGTCCAAGTCCATCTGGGCGGAGCGCAGCTTTTCCCTCAGATCGCGGATCATCTGCTGGTAAACGAGAACTTCATCGTCCTTCGCAGAAAGCACTCTCTGTGAGAGAGACACATATCAAGTTAGGCTGATAGAAGGCCCATAATGACCCTGAGGAAGAATACAATATGCGATATACACTTTATTATACACTGTTCCCCACACTGGCAGCACACTGCTCCTAACACTAGGATGGGTCAAATGCAGAGAAACTATTTCCCCACGGGGATTAATAAAAGTCCATCTTAACTTATCTTATTTATTTGTATTGAATTCAATACTTTTATATGTTTAGGTATGGATGTATACTTATTTTATGATGTAAAAATGTGCCTCTTTATTTTATGGTATGGTCGGTAAGAACGGAGAAACCAGCTGGAGTGCGCTAGAATTTGAAAGTACGCAACCGAAAAAAACCTGCCCCTTCCTTCAGACTTCCTCACAGAGCCCCTCCTCCAACACACACGAACGCGCACATGACCAATGAGGGCACGAGAGAAGTTAGTGCCCCGATGGAAGGCTGACAGGCAGGTAGGCCATCCAGTTACTTTAGCCGGGCCGGCTCAGATGATTGGTCGTGCTTTTCACAGCGCCACGGCTTCCACAGATGACATTTTTTATGTATTTATTGTCAAAGCATTTAATGTATTCATTGCTATCGGTGTTGAGCATATTTGTATAATAACAAAGTCCTGTTTCAGCTCATGTGTATGACATCACAGAATGTGCCTGAAACGTGGTGATGCTAATGAGCATGCGCAGTTACAATAAACGGCCCAGTACTCCAGGCCAAACTCTGAGCGATGTGGTCGTGTGTTTCTTCTGCCCGTTAGCATACTTACAAGCTACTTTGGTTGACTGCAAACTTGGAGACTTCTGCTGAATATAATGTCTCACACAACAGGTTATGGGCCCAGTCAAGGAGGCCAAAGGTGGTTTAAGTTGTTATTCGACGGTGACGAGAAAAACTTTGAGTTATGGGAGACGAGGTTTTTGGCGCACATGGAACTGCGCGGCCTCAGTGATGTTATCCTGTAAGAGCCAGCGATAGACGACAACGACGAACAAGCACTTGAAGAAGACGCAACAAAGAATGCAGAAGCATATGCTGAATTAGTGCAGTGTCTAGATCAGGGATGGGCAAATGGCGGCCCCCACATCCTCTTTTTGCGGCCCTCAGATTAATTTATAAACAACGTAATTAATAATTAAAAAAAAATATATATATATTTTTTTTTTTACTTGTAGTACTGATACCGTCCACTAGGAACTACCGTCCTAGTTACGTCGCGAGCTGCAAATACCGCGAAATAATCTGTGACGCATTTGTGTGTCTTGTGTTTGTTTCCCGGGGAAACCCTCACAAGAAACACCGGCTGTTGTTATGCCTGCTGTGACGTTAAGTTGCCTCTTGTAATTATGCCTTTACAATCTTAAAAGTTGTTTTTATCATCTGAATTTGGCGAAACAAGTTTAATATTCTTAAAACCAAAACTTTGTTTATTTGAAATCAGATGAAAACAAACTGTCACGGACCCTGCCGTGTTATCTATGATTACTACGCTTTTCATTCATAATTTCAGCGGGAGGGAGGGGGGAGGGGGGGGGGGGGGCTCTGAGGAACAGCAGAGTGCGGGCTGACGGTGCTTTCCAATAGTTTAAAATAGTTTTATTCCACTGTTTAATAACCTGTTCAATACAAACATGCCACTTGTAAAAATGAAATAAAATGTCTGTGAACTGATATTTGTTTAGTGAGCTTATTAGAGGATGTTCCCATTTTTTGGGGATGTTCCCTTTGATTGTAAAATGTCAATGAAGATGTCAGACTTCGTATATTTGTTAATAATTACATACAACACATGGAATTGTTGTGTGTGTGTGTTCCAAGTGAATCTGCGGCCCCCTGGTGGCCAGTACATCAATGATGTGGCCCCCACCACCATCAAAGTTGCCCATCCCTGGTCTAGATAATAAGAGTGTATCACTCATAATGAGAGACGCGAAACGAGATGGAAGAAAAGCTTTGGCAATACTCCGAGAGCACTACGCAGGAAAGGACAAACCACGAGTCATGAGCCTGTACTGTGAACTCTCTTCTCTCCACAAAGCAAGCAACGAGACTGTTACTGATTATATTATTCGAGCGGAGACTATATTCACGTCTTTGAGAAGGGCCGAAGAAAACATCAGTGACGGGTTGCAGATTGCCATGGTAGTGAAGGGGTTACCGGACTCATTCAACCCGTTTGTCGTGCACGTCACTCAAACCAACGACCGTCTAACGTTCGGTGAGTTCAAAGCTAAACTGCGGAGCTATGAGAGCACTGACAAATATAGGACGAGTGACATGAATGCGGACGAGGACGGCGTTATGAGGACTAGCGGGGCGAGGACAAGAGGACGTGGAAGAGGGAAGAAGATGGACTTAGCCGACACTGAATGCTACACATGCGGAAAGATGGGGCATATGGCTAGGACATGCCCTAACGAGAACCAAGCGAGGCGAGAGGAGCGACGGTGGGACACGCCACACCGAGGAAGGGGGCGAGGCAGAGGGCAGCGACAGCCAGCGGAGCTGAGGTCCGCTTCAAGGACGGTGATGATTGGCTGATTCATCAAAATGGTACCAAGTTTAAAATGGATGTGTATGGTAGGCTATATTACCTTAGCACAGTAGAGGATGAAAATACTGATGATGTTTGTAATGGTTGTCATGACATCCAGACATGGCATAGAATACTTGGTCATTGTAATTTTGAGGATGTGTCTAAACTTGAGAAAGTGGTTAAAGGTATGTCGACCAAAGGGAAACATGACATGTCTAACCATAACTGTGAAACATGTACGCAGGGAACATTTACCCAAAGCAGAAACAGGCAGGCAGATGCAAAAGCTAAGACAGCACTAGAGCTAGTACATACAGACCTATGCGGTCCAATGGAACCCGCAGATAAAGACGGGTACAGATATACAATAGCATTTACTGATGATTATAGTGGGATGATTTTTCCCTACTTTATCAAAGCAAAGAGTGATACAGCAAAAGCTACTGAAAAATTCATAGCGGATTCTGCTCCATATGGACACACAACGGTACTGAATTCACTGGGCATGAGTTTCAAACTTTACTTAGGACGAAAGGGATAAGGCACGAGACAGTGCCCTATACTCACCTCACCAGAACGGTACTGCTGAGAGAGGTTGGAGGACCTTATTTGAGATGCCACGATGCATGCTATTGGAGAGTAAACTCCCAAAGCAGTTATGGACATATGCTGTACAGACGGCAGCACAGATACGTAACAGGTGTTACTGTAAGCGTCTGCAGCAGACACCATACTGTGTTTTTACTGGCAAAACACCCAACTTGTCCAACATGAAAATATTTGTCTCTGAATGCTACGGGTATAAACAGGATAAGAAGAAGCTAGAGTCCAGATGTGCAAAGGGTATTTTTGTAGGATACGACAAATATAGCCCAGCATTCCAAGTATTTTATCCTGAGACAGGGAACGTCCTGAAACATAGGCTGGTAAAATGTATCACAAAGAGTAGAGCAGATAGTCAGACAAATCATAATATGGATTTTGACACTTATGAAGAAACTATTCCCACAACACCAGCAGGGACAAACATGGTGAACCAGAATCAGAGAGAGCCTAATGTGGGTGGACAGTCCTATATGCCCCTTTCACACCAGCGCCTTATCAGCTCCGGCTCGGAGCTAGAGCCTGAAAAGCGCCGGGTTTTCCAGTTCACACCGCAGCGGCGCCGGCTCTTATCTCCGGAATCCGCTTCATTTCCAGCTCCAAAAAATTGTCGGTCCAGAGGCAAGAGCTTTGGAGCTAAGAGGCGACGTCGCTTACGTCTCTCTTACGTCGAGGCGTGCAGGAAACTAAACCCACCTCCCATGGGTCGACTGTCATGCCTGCCTACAAGCAGCAGTGCCTATAAACACACTTTATAAAGTCAGGCAACACTAACCAGGCTGCGTGTGATTCTGTTTATTTGTGCCTTACTTTGACCATCCGTTCACTGTTATCGATCATTGTGGAGAGAGGCAGACGTGTTGTTTTGTATTATTGCAGCTATCGGATGCAAGTAGTCAGTTTAGCTTCGGTTGCTATGCCAACATCACCCGTTTTATACCAGAGAAACTTTCATAACAGCGTTGTGATACCAAACAGCGTCAATTCAGACTGACACACATTCACTTAGGCTAAGGGGAACTGGGGATATGCATCAGCTGCTTGTGTGAGTCGGACAGTGAATACTTTAGAGCGGCCGCTGCAGTGCGAGCTAACCGGGAGCTAACGGGAGAATACACTCCGTGGAAGAGCAGCACTGCAGCGGTCGGTAAATGCTGCAGAAACACATTAATAAACAATGAACCACGGCACTCTGGAGAAAAGTATAAGGTTGGAGAAGTCGTTATTCAATTTCCAAACAGGGAGAGAGTGCACGACGCTATCCCACTAGACAAAGAAACGCTCCAGAATATTTAATGGCGTATCAGTGTAAGGCTGATTGTAATGATGAAGGTGAAAATGTAGATTATTCCTACGGGGTTGCTTGTGACGTACCCAGAACATACATGCAGGCTGGAGGCTCTAGGAAAATCAAAAATGTGGGCTGATGCAATGAAAGAGGAGATGCACTCTTTAGCAGAGAATGAGACCTTCAGTCTGACACACTGCCAGAGGGCAAGCAAGCAGTGGGAGGTCGTTGGGTATATGCAGTAAAGGAAAGCCCAGATGGGTCTGATATTTTTAAAGCCAGATATGTAGCTAAAGGCTACAGTCAAGTAGAGGGAATTGATTACAAAGAAACGTTTTCACCCACAGCAAATATGACTTCTGTACGTACATTGATGCAGACAGCTATACGGGAGGATCTTATCCTACACCAAATGGATGTGACGACAGCTTATCTCCATGCACCAATATAGACTGCGAGTTATATATGGAACAGCCCGAAGGTTTTGAGGCAGAATCCAAAACAGGGGAACACTTAGTGTGCAAACTTAACAAGTCATTGTATGGTTTAAAGCAATCCGGGCGAAACTGGAACAAGTTACTGCATGATCCTCTACAGAGAATGGGTTTGTGCAAAATGATGCTGATCATTGTGTATATAGAAAAGAGTCTGAGAACGAAAGAGTTATTCTGTTGATATGGGTGGATGACCTACTTATAGCGGCCAATAACAACGGCTCACTCAGTGATGTCGAAGAGGAAGTTTAAAATGAAAGATTTGGGTGAACTTAAACACTTCCTAGGTATCGACTTTACACAGAGTGAGGGGGAGATCAAAAGAGACACATAGCAAAGATGCTAGAGAGGTTTGGCATGTCAGAGTGCAAACCAAGGTCAACGCCATGCGAGCAAAAGTTACATTTTGACACTGAGGGTGAAGTTATCGATTCAACCGGATACAGAGAGGTAGCTTGATATACATTATGACATGTACTAGACCTGATCTGAGCTGGATTGTGAGTAAACTATCACAACACTTACGGTACGTCCACACAGCAGCTTTTCAAAAATCTTGAAAATCTTGGAGCTGGGCGTGTCTGACAGCTTGGGGATTTTTTGCGAGCAACATGACCAACAACCAATCACATGAATCTCCCGCCCCCGACATACAAAGCAAAAAACCCCGGGGATTTTATGCGAGCAATATATATATATATATATAAACTCCCCAAACAGGCGAAAAGCTACCAGTTTCCCTCCATGCTGGTTCCTCCGGTTTGTATCCCGTTAATAGTTCTGGTCGTAAAGAACCGGGTGATTTGCTACCGTAATTTCTCGTTTGGAATATGAGGAAATGAACTGCGGTCTGGTTCTCCCTGCTTACACGTGGTTTGATTGGCTAGCGCTTCTACTGTCAGATTTGCATAAACGTGTTTGATTGGCTGGCGCTTCCAGCTCAGATTCAAAAGTTGAACATTGCTCAACTTTGGAATCCTGAAAATCCTGGAAATCTTCGCTTCGCTCCCCCACAATGCAGTTCGGCGAAAAGCGAGGCAAAGTGACGTCATCCCCATTCAAAGTCAATGGGCAGAGAAGCGTTGGAAGCGGTGGAAGTTTCGTCTAAAGCTGCTGTGTGGACGTACCGTTAGCAGAACCAAAACAACAACATTGGGCTGCAGCAAAACAGCTGTTGAAGTATCTAAAGGGTGCAATAGACCAAGAGCTACATGACAAGAAAAGTGAGGAAAGCCTAAAGCTTGAGGGATACAGTGATGCTGATTGGGCAGCCGATCAAAATGATAGGAGAAGCACAACTGGATATTGTTTCAGCTTAACTGAAAATGGTCCAGTTATATCCTGGAAAAGCAGGAAGCAGCCAACAGTGGCGCTATCGACCTGTGAGGCCGAGTACATGGCATTAGCGGCTACTACTCAAGAGAGCATGGACCTTGTACAGTTATTAAAAGGGGTAGACCATAACAGCCCACATGTACCAGTGAAGATATATGAGGACAACCAGGGAGCAATATCAAAAAACCCTGTATCCAGACAGAGAAGCAAGCATGTAGACATCAAATACCATTGTGTACGATCTGCACATGCTGAGGGGAAGATATCTATTACATATTGTCCTACTGCAGACATGGTAGCTGATGTCCAAGCCGTTGACAAAGGCACAATTTGACAAGTTCAAAGGGTATTTGTTTGGAGAGTAATGTGAATTGCAGGTATAAAAATTGAACACTGCTAGAGAAGCTTTTTTTTAGTTTATTTGGATTCTGTGTACCACTGCAGAGAGTTATCATGTCTTTGAGTGGGAGTGTTGAGCATATTTGTATAATAACAAAGTCCTGTTTCAGCTCATGTGTATGACATCATCAGAATGTGCCTGAAACGTGGTGATGCTAATGAGCATGCGCAGTTACAATAAACGGCCCAGTACTCCAGGCCAAACTCTGAGCGATGTGCTCGTGTGCTTCTTCTGTCCGTTAGCATACTTACAAGCTACTTTGGTTGACTGCAAATTTGGAGACTTCTGCTGAATACAATGTCTCACGCAGCAATCGGGATGTTAAGAGCATTCCATGGAATATAACAAAAAGTGTTTCTGAAGTGAATTACCTACCCCACCTTTAATTTGCAATGTATTTTTATTTGTATTTGTACATTATTACAGTGTCACATACTGTATGCAGAAGTATTATTTTAAGCAACACATTATGTTGACGAAACACTCAACTCAAATGTAATTAAAGTCAGATCCACTCGTGTCTTAGACGGGGCAGTGCTATCATAAAACTGTTAATGTACGCTTTCAAACACTTTGTAGTTTATTTATTTTGTAACCAGTTGTTCTGTATTCTCCTTGCAGGTGCAGCTATGTGCTGTGCCTGGATTATATGTTTAAGTCATGAATGTTTAAAGTTCATATTTGTCTAATATTAGTTTACTTTTGATTAATGAAGTATGACGCTGCGCTGTCAGTACACTTGTCCCTGTTTGTGATTGGTCAAATGTTGCTAACCCCGCCCCTTTCACGTGAACGCGCTCTCAGCTGGAGAGAAACCCTGGCTTGATTTACCGAGTTGATAACCAGCGTCGTAGGACCGCTTAGCGAGATCTCGTTTGTTAGTTTGTTGTTGTTGCCGCCCCTGACTGTGGGACAAAAGCATTTCTGATTCTAACTCAATAAAAGAAGTAAAGAAGCAAAATAAAGTGCATATTTACAAGATGTTGAGTTGCAGGGACTAACTAGTGACCATCTTGTGATGGGATCCCCCAGTTGGGTGTTAAGTGGGGGATCAACAGTAAGAAACATTGACACAGATGAATCATTCAAGATGTGTGTGCTTTACTTTCCACCATATCACACATTGAGGAGCTAAAGGCCCGTTCACAGAGGATCACATTATCAAGTACTTGGTGGAAGAATTCCAAATACCTAATAACTGTTTCCCGATATATCCTCCTGAGACCCACCCATTCATGTGTGTCCTCTGTGGAGGACATTTGGTTTTGGTCCATAACCAGGAGGTTACACATGCCACAGCATTAAGTCCAATTGTACTCCACAGAGGACATCCTGGGCTTTTCAAAAATATGACATTTGTGGGGGTGTGGCTTTGAAAAAGATAATTTCATTGTATTTCAACATGGCGTCCATCAACACAAGCACTATTTATAGAAAGAGAAATGGTAAGTTTGTAATTACCAGTGTTGTGAGTTCAATATTTTTAATTAATTATAGTAAGGGAACATCTTAGGAGTTAGTGTCGTGAGTTTTCAGAGCAGTGTAATACTTATTTGACCTAAAACTAAATGCTGTTATGAATGACATGGGGATTTGCTAACTTTTTATTTCCCCACAACACGAATGGAGTCCACGATGGGCCAAAACTAACACGCAGGTTTCTGTAGGGGTCATGGCAGACGGATGCACGGGGAAAACATACATCAAGTGTCAGAGGTAGCTCTGCATTTCAAAAAAGGATGGAGTACCACAAATGAGGGCTCAATATGTGTTTCATTGAGTTGTTGTGCTCTAATGTTGTCGAAATGTACTTGTATGTTAATGTTGTTTGTATACTAAGCTTCACATAACTAACACCCGATGTGTCCTCTACAAAGGACACACAATAAAACACAAATAAAATATTAATTAATATGTTTTTTGTTTTTCTTAGTCATTATGTTATACCACCCTAAAGACTTGTATGATAAAAAATAAAAGGACATTTGAAACATTTTTCTTTCTGGGTCTCAGGAGATATACAGCATCGTACTGGATAACGTTTCATAGCTGGAGATATTTCATTAAAACCCACCTTCCACTCCTCCACTTTAGCATTGACTGCTGCCATGATCGGGTCGTCCTCTTCGTTCATGTTATGGATCTTATCAGTTAGATCTCTGACCTGCACGTCGAACACACAACCCATAATAAATACCTTGCAGTCAAAAAGATAAATGGTGTAGGTTAACATGTCAGCATTCATATATATATTTCACAAACCACACAGAGCTGCAGTTAATACATCTATCAGAAAAAGACAGTGTCAGACTGGAGTGCATGTTCCTCTGCATCCCTCCACAGCTCCTTCTGGCATTTGCAAGATTCCAGCGTGCCAGATAACCATCTCGATTGCCATGTAATCGGCGCACCTGTACACGAGTCTTCAATGTGTGCGAGGCATGCTCATGGGTTATTACACTCAAGCCCATTTGTCGAAGATGTGTGACGGGGTACGAGCAGCCGGTGATAGATGTAAGCACATGTTCCGGCCCGGCCCGACACATCTATTAGGCAGAGCTTTTAAAAAACAATTTTGGAATGAATTGGGCCCTAAGTAGAACCAAATACTCTTATTGAATGATCACCTGTTTACCTTCCCTCCCTACAACCAGTCGAGACATTATAGTTTATAAAACCCTACTGGCTAGAAGGTTATGTAACGACTATTATAAATGTGAAGCTACTGTGTTTTCATCTCATACTCACTGGGGCTGCACGATTTGGGGAAATAGTCTAATATGCGATTTTTCTGACAGATATTGCGATTCGATTTGCGATATTTGTTTTTAAGCGACCCAACGGAAGTTTATTGTAAAATGCGGCCATATCTCCAGCTAGGAAGGTCGCATCAACGTGCTCCCGTCTCTAGCACCCCCCGCAGCCCGAGCTACGAGTGGAAGAACTAAACTTACATGAAACTTCCGTTGCTTTAAAGTCAAGACTTAGGCCCCGGCCACACGAGGACGAAAACGGTCGTTTGCGTTACTGTTTAGTGTCATATAGACCGTTAGGCCACACGAGGACGACCGAATACGGCACTAAACGACTGCGGAAACGATAACGGGACCCAAGGTGGATAGAACGGCATACACAACTCTCTGGGGGGTCCAACGGCTCCGTGTGTGCGCCCTATACGATCATTTCCTGATAATGATGAGGCAATAGCCCCGCCTCTCCCCACCTCTGCTGCTCACCCCCGCGTCAAAGTAAACTGCACCCTGAATTCAGATTATTTATCTCTCTCGATATGGACATACACGCGAGTGAAGTCTAATCTGACAGGACGGAGACACGCAGCTCTGCTCACCTGCAGCAAAACACACACTTCAAGTCAGATCATCACCCTACCTACACTAGTTATAAATATGTTTATTTTTACTGTCGGCCGGGTCACTCATTACTGGATCAGCTGCTGCATGAGACAGACACTGACGCTGTCCGAAGAGAGGGAGGAAAAAGAGAGGCTCCATGTATTTTATTATTATTATATATAGAGTCGTTATTCATTTGTTTTAAAGCTCAATAAATAACAAAGAAGACCTTTGACCGGCACTTTTATAATTGTGTCCGGAAGATTTCAACTTTAATACACGCTGACTGGCGAAAAACTCTGCCCGGTTCCCTCGGCCCCCACCGCGGAGAATAAACAGAAGGGCAACTATTCTTCTTCGCTGCTTTTGTGGAGGAAGTTACAGCGCCACGTACAGGCTCCTGCATATGTACTGCAGCTTCTCCAGCGGTTGGAGCTAAACGGAGCGGTCTCGTGTGGACAGACACTATCCGGATAATTATTGCGTGTGGACGGAAGCTTTTTTGCGATTGCGTTTGGGTTAATCCTATGCGTTTAGCCGTTTTCGTTAAAGTCAAGCTTCAGTTTAAGACTCACCCTGTAATAGAAACATGTGATGGAGCATCACTGACCTGACTCAGACGGTTCACCAAACCATCTAAAGCTACATTGGAAGCCATTTGGAAAGGGCAGGCACTTTCAAAAGCACTTGGCAGGTGATTGGATCAATCTGTCTATCACCTTCTATCATGGGCCACTTCTGATTGGTTAACAATGGCTGGTGCATGTGGAGCACAGCACTTCTGATTGGTGTGGATGACTGACACACAAGAAGAAAAAAATCGCAGGCTTGTGATTTGATAATTGCATCATTTCAAATCGCGATTTCGATTTAAAATCCGATTAATCGTTCAGCCCTACACTGGATAGGAGGTTTTCCTTTACCTTTAGTCTGTTATATAGGCTTTTGTGCTTGTAAATGTTGTGCAAAGACTAAAATCCCTGTGTTGGGGGCCCATTTTTTTAAATGTGTTAAGGGGATACATTTCCCTATTATTCCTAAAGTGTTGCTCTTTGGTGATGTACCAACTTGAAATGTGTTGTTTTTCTTCTGAGTGTGAATGTATTTGTTCTGGTGTTGGCAATACTTCACTTCTTAGTATTTACAGTCTTTTAAAGTTAAAGGGGACCTATCATGCAAAATGCACTTTTTGAAGTCTTGTATACATAACCATGTGTCCCCGGTGTGTCGGGGAACTCACGCAGCGTCAGAAAATAAAACCCTCTCTCTTTTCCTCCGTACCCAAATCTCTAAAAACGGGGAACAACGGAGCTGATCCAGATTTGTGTCCGATATGACGTAATATCGGAAATGTGGACCCACGGCCCAATCAGAAACGTTGCTATCAGAAACAATGCCCGACTGTTTTGGACGTAATATGGTCGGTGTTTACATTAGCATCGCTAACACTCAGAGCTAACCTGTGCTGGAGAGCATGTGTGTGAAGAAGCAGGAAGTAAAAAGGAACTCACCTTGTGGTATAACCGGCAAGAGAGAAAGCCTTTGAGCTCCAGACTGTTTCAGAGAGAATCCTTGATAATCCATGATGTGGCGTTTCATCACGGCAGCATTTAGTTTAGACAGTAGCTGCCGGGTCCGCATGAGCTCAGACCCCTCCTCTTTAAAGCTTTATACTCAAAATCCACATGTTTTAAACAGGAAGTGAAATAGAGGGATTTGAGGCATGGCTAGAATGTTGAGCAAAACACGTCATAGACATGTTTTTTATATATTTGTATATATCTGAGACCCATGCCATTGCCTAAAAATAGCGCTCTTGATCATCGCTGGACAGTTTGAACAGAGTTTATGAGCCGAGCTTGACACTAAAATCTCCTTGGCTGTGATTGGTTGTTTTCCATGGAGTGAGCTGGAATCTTGTAAAGGCCATAAACAGCATTTGGAGAAGGCAGAGGAAGCTTTTGTTCCACAGATTACCAGCCTCATGTACTACTGTGAGGCTAAAGTCAAAGTGTTAGCTTGAAAGTCAACACTTGCAGAATTCAATTGGTTCTCTACCTGCAGCTTTGAATGATCCCTGTCTTTCCTGAGCTGATCCATGATGGAGTCGGTCTGCTGCACAACGATCTTCATCTTGTTGTACTCGTCCGTCATCTTCTCCATCTCCCTCACAGACTCCTCCAGACTTTTCTGCATCTGCTCGTTCTGTGTCTTCAGGTGTGCGTTGTCATCTTCCGCTCGCTAATGGAAATCAAATAATTGAATTAACTTAAATTTGTGGAAAAACACGTGGAGAGCCAAATACATAATTGGCAGGTTCAAAGATAATGGTCTGTTTACATAACCCCCAGATGGTTGAATAGATTTCCAGGTACCTGAAGGTCTTCCAGGCACTGGTAGAGCTGCCGGTTGGCCAGGTTGAGTTTCCTCTGCGCCTCTGCGCTCTCGTCTCTGGACGGCGACGGCTGTTTCTGCTCCAACTCCCCGCGGTAGAAGTCAACGTCCTGCAGGAGCTGCTCATTCTGTTGCAGAGAGGACTAACATTAGAACGGAGGAAGAACTGGATCCGATGCCTTTATTGCATACATATTTTTATATATATGTGTTTTTGTATTCGGGATTGTGGGAAAGGGTATTTGGATCTCTCTGTCTGTACACACAAACTGAAAGCATGACAATGAAGTTAACTTTGACTTTGATACAATTAACTAAAGACACAGGGTATACGCAGGAATCCTGAAGTCAAATGTAAAACCCTTTAAGACCCTTTTTAAGACCCTTTCCATACATTTTAAGACCTCATCGCCACTTCGAGTTCTAACCGGTTACCATGGCGACACACTTTACCTCACATTGACTATATACCGTATTGATTGTCCTTCCTCCTTATATTCCAACCATTTGGACGCAGACTTGCATTTCCCCATAACGATGTTGCTTAGCAACCGGCGTAAACGGAGCTTCGCGCTATCAAGCAGTGAGCGTGCGATGTCCTGTTCAGATGACGTCAAACCCAACGGGATGCCATCAATAAACTACAGAATCTCACTACACACCTACGCCATGACTACATTCAGGCAGACTGTAGAACACAACCTCTTTGGACCATTTATATACTTATTGGAAACAAGCTACAAAATGTAAGACCTTGGAAAATGCCCTTTAATACTTTTTAATAGCCTTAATTTTCGCTAAATTGATTTATCAACTGTTAATACTTGTTAAGACCCCGCGGACCCCCTGAGACTCTATATTTGATGATTTACAACTGATTCATGCTGAGATCTGAAACTGTCATCTGGGAATTAGATGATTTGATTTACAGTAAATTAATATTTAACAATGTTACTAAACTTCTTTGAATACTTTTACAAGCGTACATAATCTTGTTCCAGTTCCAGTCCTGCCTTTATATGACAAATGCAAGTTTCCAGATTGAAAGATAATAAATAACTGACGTTCGTATCAATCAACGTCCAATAACTGGAGAAATGTCTCCATAGAGGATCGACAGCAAGATCCGCTGTGTCTGAGGGAGCATTTGTAAAAAAGGGCCTCATCTGTATTAGATCTTTCATAGAAACAAAATGGATTGATTTAGACATCCATCCAGTCCAGGTCTAACAGGCTGAATAAATACTTTAATCCTCAGGCGACCAAATGCTCACATGACCCAAGTGATGGTGTGTCTGTCATTGGGCCCCATTGAGGGTTTGAGCGATGGAATAATCGTGTTTCCTGTTGCCACTTGATGTATTTGTAAATTAAGTTAATGTTGGACCCCCCTCCCCTCCCTCTCCTCTCTCCCCCCTCCCCCCACTGGACTATAACTCCCCACACGCAGACACTCAAAATCAAAACACTTTTTGTTACGCTGCTATGGACAATCTGCAATAACTGCACATTTTATGGACAATCTTGCACCAAAGTTATTGATATTGAAGTGTGTATATATCGATTGTTGTGTTTTTTGTTATCTTAATGTGTGCATATGTGTAAAAGTGTCTGTTGATCGTGTATATATACATATACATATGTTATACATATCTGTATTACTGTATAATTTTACATTCGGGATTGTTGGAAACGTCATTTCGACCTGTAAACACAAACCAAGTAAGTTTGACATTAAAGTTGACTTTGACTGAGTTGAGACAAGTTACCCACACTCGACTACCACATAATCTACCACATGACTTTACTCTGGAACTACAGGGAACTGCACTTTGTGTTCATAAGTATAGTACACTTCATGTATACACCCAGGTCTTAAAGAGTACACTGTATAATGCGGTGTATTTGCTACTTACCTGATACCTTCTTCTCTGGTCTGCATGTACGTTGGTTGAACTCTCTCTAACCTTGTGTGTGTTATTTTAAGAGCTGCAGCTAAATAACCAATTTGCAGCAGTAAGTCAACAGGTGTAGAGAGACAGTTCATATGTGTACTCCACATTCTAGCCCAGTTGTACCCTTATAAAACTACAACCACGATTAAACTGACACTGAATAACTGTAATCTAATTTGACTTCACTACCTCTATGACTTACCTTCTTCTTACGCTTTTTTAGCTACGCCAATGGAGTCGGAGATGAAAAGGGATGATGAATTGTAAGAAAGCATTTATAAGAGAAAGAAATGCCAGAGCACATGAATTCAAGTTATGGATGAAGTAAGGACAGATGATGGACTGAGTGATGAAGTAAAGGATGACACATAAGTCAGGGTCTGTATCATGTAGTGCCAGCAGTCACATACCTCTCTCTTTAGCTTCTTGACCTCATCCTCAGCCTCCTCTGCTCGCACGAGCAACTACAAAACAAAACGGAACAGTGGATAGAAACTCAGAAACACAGAGACCTCAGCGACCTGGGCCTTTTGATTCTGCCCCAACTGAAGGACAGGGATAGTTTGACGGTTTGCTGTCACATTGTGGCAAGAGTATCTGCAGCCAATCAGTAAAGAGAGTCCCGGCCTGAAACACATAAACACGCCTCCTGTCCACAGTAAGAGGAGAGACGCACTTGGCCATAGCCTAGTTCCATTCTTTTATTAATTACATATTTTTACGATTTCATATATTTTATTTATGTATTTATTTGTTGATGTATTTATATGTTTTTGAATTCACTATTTAACATTCAATAACATTATTTTTTATTATTTTCCGTAATTATATTATCATTATTTAATCAGAGAAATGTGACTGGAAGCAGACAACGTTTAATATGATCAGTGAAACTAAAGATTATTAGTCAAATATTTCAAATATGCCACACTTAAAACTTGGCCACAGTCTAGTTCAAGTCTATTTGTTATTATAGATATTATTATTTTACAATTTCCTTATTAGAACAATTATTTTGAATGATATTATTAATATATTATTCAAAAAAAAAATATTCGTTAAAACAAACATTTATAACAAACTGGAAAACGTAAAAAAAAAAGCAAAGTATCGCTTTTTAATTGATGTCCAATTACATTACATGTTACTTGTTAGACGCTTTTATCCAAAGCGACTTACATACTCAATACTGTGGACAAGTTTGGGGTGAAGTGTCTTCAGGGATACAACGACATGCTGACTGCAGTGGGGTTTGACCCCGTGATCCCAACGCACTAGCCCACTGCGCCACACGCCTCCCACACAATACAATAGTAGTTAAGACTAATACGATCACTAGTTGTTTCTATTCTGTGACTGTGGTTCCCATTGATGTACAAAATGTGTTTTCCTTGTGCCACGTGTCTTCAATAAAAATATAAACAAATTACTATTATAAATATATTATTAAACTGACTTTTTCCATGCACAACCTATAATAAGGGTCTTCAGTAGCATGATCTTTAAATGACATACCAGCACACTGTCTGTCTAATCAGCTGTTATCTGTAGGTCAACCAAGGACTGAACACTTAATCCGGCGTCCTATGCTGTGTGTTGGAATTATGGGTATTTTGCTCATACCTCCTCGGTTGTGTTCTTTTCCTTCCCCATGTCTTTCTTTAATTGGGTCAACTCCTTCTCCCTCTGCTCCAGCTGGGTCTCGAGCTGCCGGATCTCATCCCTCAGAAAGCGGCTGTCTGGCCCCGTGCCGGAGTGCTGAGCCGTCCGGACCGGAAACGAAACAAACAAACAGACAAACAAACCCCACTTAGTGTCCTATCACCTCCATCTGTTCGCCACACTAATACATGCATTCACGGTCATACAACACTTACATGTCCTTAGCATGTAAAAGCACGGGAGCAAACTCTGATTGCAAACCTAAAAGTTGAAATAATAATCAGGTAAAGTATTGGTTGTAAGCATGGAAGGAATAAGCTTTAATCTTCTTAGTTGTGGTTTAGTGGTCACCACAACCAATCCCTTTGTAGCCAGGGTTACACTCTATGATTGGCTTAAGATTTCACACTGTTGCCGGAAGTAAAACAACGACGCGTGATTTCCAGTTAGACACAGTAATCTGTTGTTTCTTTTTTCACATTTATATCCGTGTTAACATTAAGCCTAGTGGAAAACCTGAGTAGCTCAACGACTGACATACAATATTTGAGATACAGTACAAAAGTACGATGAGACACAGAGAATAAACAACAGGTGCAGACAGACAAACAGGTAAATAATACGTTACCTTGTGCTCTCGTTCCAGCCTTGACACCTTGGCAAGGAGTTCCTTTTCTACAGTGCAAAACAAATAATCCACTATGTAAATGGGGCTCTTTAGCAATGCTTAAACCATTTTTGACAAGTGTTTATTCACTCACCGGTTTTAGCATGCTTTACACCAATGTCCTCGACAAAGTTGGCAGCAATAGTAGCTTCCTGGTCCTTAATCTTTAGGCAGAGGGAGAGAAGATGATTAAGTGTAAAATTACTTATTTTAAATGCAAATGTTCAAGCAGGATAACAGAGTACAACCACGGTCAATCATTTGAATGTAAGTGATTAATTATTAATACTAAAAATATAATTGCTTATTGAAATATATTGCTATGTAATCATGCCAGTGGGTTTGCTGGTAGGTGTAAGTGTAGGAGATGAGAATATAGTAATGATCATAATAAAAACACCTTTAATAGGGTCTGGAACACTCTGAGGACTTGAACGATGTTCTCCGGGGATTTATCCTTCACCTCCCAATCCTCCGTCTGCATGGAAAGCATGGTTTGAAGTAAAAAAAATGACAACTGTAGAGAAATTTGAACTCATAGTAGCAATATTCACAATTATCTGGACAAAAACAGGGACAGAGGTGAAACAAAAAAAGTTTAAAAAATATAGGAACATTTTAATATATATATATATATATATATATATATACACACAGCTACATACAATTATAAGTTCTTCTTGGACTGACAGCTTTCACTTAACATGTGCGTTAAGTTCTGCAGGCTACACCTATGTGAGATATCCAGGTCAACATTGCACACAGAAGGACAGGCAGTGAAAGCAAAACAATCTGATAAGTATATTTAGCTGACAAAGCCACTGAGAAAGGATGTATAATACCCTAAACAATCATCTCCAAAGAGATCAGCAGGACAGGAGTCTTCCTTTTCAAGTAGCCATGGATAAACACACTGTAGTTTTAAACCAGAGAAGCGTTGTTGTTTGCTCAATTTTGCAAAAATGACAGGTGTAAGTTAGTGTCGTGAAGTGTGGAAATTACCAAAACAAACATGCCGAAGACTTCGTCCACTTCGTCATTTTCACATTCAAGCAGGCTCTCTGGGTCAATTCTGGTCACTTTATCCCAGTCCAGAGCAGCAGGCATCTTGGCAGTAGCGTGTTCGTTAATATTTAACGAGGAATTGTGCAGAATAAAAACCTGTCAGCTACACAATGTCAGTGTTAGCTGGCCAGTTAGCTCTTTGGAGTTAGGAAAACATGGCTAAACATTGCCTTGTAGCACGAAATTACATTTGTTCTGCATAAAAGCTGCTTTGAAATTGGTTTAGACACAAGCTAACTACATGTGTGATTACTTTTAGGTACGTTAAATCAGTAATAACTGCTACAAGAAATTCCACTTGAGTTCATGAATTAGCAAGCTGTCTTTTGAAAGTTGAAACCAAATGTTTGTTGTTATTTAACACCGCTTGTCAAGATAAGTTAAATGTAGATGTGTGTTAAAATGTCAGTAAACATCCATCCTGAGGTTTCCATGATACTTCGGCTGCTAGGTTACCGTTGACAACACCAGCAGTAACTTGGTTAGCTACAAAAAGCTAACGTTAGTCCTCAAGGAAATACAACAACTTTTTAAAAACGCAGGATAAGTCCTCTCAAGGAAATGTACTAGAGTTAACATGCATGGCGGAAAGAGAATTACCACAAAGTAGTTATAAGTCGCATTTTAACAACGTTTGTCAAAAAAAGCACCGAGTGTTTTTAGCTAACGTTTAACTTGCGCGGTCAACTCTGCACCGGAACTGATAGAGAAGATGTGTTGAAGCTAGCTTTCTGCTAATCAAATCCCCAGGAAGTGCGCCACCCGTTGAAGCCGATTTTCGGAATTGATGTAGTGGCCAACTGGGGATACTACATATTCCTTGACGTCATCTTCCTATCAATCCTACTCAGATTAACAGACGTTTAGCTAAATAAACTACAGAGCACGAACTCTGTTATAGCCCTTATTTAAATCACCACAGTCTTAACGTTTTAAAATGCGCTAAAAGCTGATTAAAGAGTTATTGTCTCCTCTTCATTAATTTGACTGAGCCAAAACGAGATCATGGCGGGGTTTAAGGGGAAACTCAACTGCGCATGCTCTGTGGGTCCACATACGGGTACTTTGGCAGAACATTTTTGCTTCATGCGCCTCTGAGCAACTCTCATAGGAATGAACGGTGCTCCACCTACGACGCTGTATTTCTCTTTATACATCCATGCTTGCTAAATTCTGCACTCCGTATGTGTGAAATTGTTAACCATTCTGACGTTTTGATATCACATATGCAGTCACGGTCAGTCCTTTTATAGCCACGGTAGGTGGGACATTCAAGAAATACCTCGTATTAATCTGCTTCCACCATAACCGTCTTAAATGCTTGTACAAACCTAGTTAGCATTAGCTAGCTGCTAAATTTGCTTTATCGTTTGCTAACGTTGTGTTGCAGAAGCCGGTTTAAGAATGATCTGAGCGTGTATGTCCTTTTTAAACACCATGATTGAGTGATACCAATGTTGACTGTATTTGTATAACAAATGTCTGTGATATAACTATTGAAAGAGGGCATTTAAGCTAGCATTGGTTAAAAATTGCTGTTAAGCTCCACCCTGCACTTTTTTTGCTGCCAGCTGTTACTGTACCGGATGCATGTCTGATGTATTTTTTGTATAAGCTTATAAGGGTGGTAAAACAGCCTGTGAGTGAGTTTTTGGACAAGGTATCATCAAAAGCACATTAAAAGAACAATACAAGGAACATACTTTATGAGGTAGTTTTATAAACTTGCCCTATCCAAGTAATTTGAAGAGCTTCATTGTGGTTATGATTGAATACTTGCTAAGTCCATCTAGGAAACAAATCTTTGACAAGCTACAAATATGTCAGCTAATTGTATTGTATGTCAAACCCCTTTTTTTGTCCTTTACAGTGATCAATGACGGCTTTGGTTAGCCATGGCTGTCGTGTCATGGAAGGAGATTTTACTTTTGACTGGACTGGTGGTGGGATGTTACTGGAACAGTCTGTCCTGCGGCTTTGTGTTTGATGATGTCTCTGCAATCCTTGACAACAAGGACCTACGACCCTCAACCCCTATCCGCAACCTATTCCAAAATGACTTCTGGGGAACACCCATGTCTGAGGTAAGTCATTGTCCATAACACACCTTTGGTTTATCAGTATGGGCTTACTAAGTTTACATTTTTAATATAGATAAAAGCTAAAGAGGATGTCTTTAAAATGTAGTTTATTAATAGTTTTATTCGGGACAGTGAGTTCATTTTAACTTTAGGGAACTTTGTTGCAACCTCCTCATATTAACCTGACTATAATGGATTCATTAAACATAATTTAAAAGCTAAACAAAACATGCGTCACCCTTGTAATGTCTCTCAGTCCATCAACTGACAGAATATTGTGTATATCCCACTATAGGAGCGGAGCCATAAATCTTACCGACCCCTAACGGTACTCACCTTTCGACTGAACTACCTCTTCAGTGAGCTGAGCGCTGCCTCCTACCATTTTCTCAATGTTGTTCTACACGCCGTAGTATGTGTGCTTTTCCTGCGAGTGTGCCGTTTGTTCCTGGACAACACTTCCAGCTTGGTGGCAGCATTGCTGTTTGCTGTGCACCCCATCCACACTGAAGCTGTAAGTATACATTTACTGGGACAAAGCATTGTAAGAATGTAAATATGTCTGTGTCAAATTGATCAACTGAAATGGTGTTATAACAATCAGTGACAAATCAATTTTATGTGTAAAGTAATAGGCTATTGGTTGGACTTTTCAATTACTTTTCAAGCATGAGGTTTCCACTGAAAATATGCTGCTTTCTAGGAACAAGCATTTGATGCAGTGCCACCTTTTATAATGTTATAAACAGTGTTGTGCTAGTTACTGAAAACCAGTAACTAGTTACCATTACTAGTTACTTCATTTCAAAAGTAACTCAGTTACTTTACTGATTACTTACACCAAAAAGTAATGCGTTACTGTGAAAAGTAACTTTTTAGTTACTTAAAAAAAGGGCTCCCATTATATTAATGCCCTAAGGCTTATAGTCTTCATTTCAGTACTGTTATGGCATTGGAGAATAATACAATCTGTTGATCAACTTGACATGCATTATATGCAATCTGGATAGCATCGATATTAGCTGGCTTTCCATTTTTGTATATTCTTTCTCCAGGTAGTTGGAAAAAGTGTTCCGTCCCATATGCCGTGTGCCGCCCGGACATGCTATCATGCTAACTAGCTCCCTGAAAGCGGGTGACTCCACTGTAGCAATAGCCTGCATGTGTTCTACAACATACCGTGCAATGGCTTTATCGACTTTCCCCTGGCTAGCAGTCCCTTGGTTAAAATCCAGCCGCTGTTGCTTAGGTGGAGGTGGAGTGGCGTGGGCTGAGTCTCTGTGGTCTTAGCTACTAGCTTCGTCCCAGCATGTTGTTTCTGCAGATGTTTTAAGAGATGTGAATGACTGCTTTGGGCAGTAGATAGGCTCTTTGACCCGCCAGGACACAACTTACATTTAACAAAAACGTTCTTTTCTTTGTGCTCGACAAAAGTGAAATAGTGAGAATATCTCCAGGTGGAGAAACTAGACTTGAGCTCCGCCGCCGCCATGATAGTCTTGTTAGTAAACAACACAAACACGCCCACAGCCCGTCTCCGCATGTGACACAGGAAGTATCTAAGTACATTTACTCAAGTACTGTACTTAAGTACAGTTCTCATCTCTGTTCGCCTGGCTGTTGACTATATAAAAAAACTAACGCAGTAACGGAGTAACGCACCATGTAGTAACGGTAACTGAGTTACTGCATTTAAAAAGTAATGTTAGATGTTAACGTTAGAGTACTAGTTACTGCCAAAAATAACGGCGACTTTGTAACGCGTTAGTCCCAACACTGGTTATAAATGGTATGTATTATTAGGCAGGGAATAACAAGCGCATCTCCTCAAGCAAAAGTGAGGCTTTTTCTAAATTGATGCTAACCACACTGGAAAGTACAGCGTAAGCAGCAGGCAGCTGGTCTACAGGGCCATTGTCCACTATTATATCATACTTCTTTTTGACTTTAGCCTTTTACTTAAATTGGGAAAGATGTTTGCAAAAATGTAGTTATGGTTTAAACCAGACAAGAGACCAAGACATTATATTATTAGACATTAATTGGTATTAAGTTTACAAAAGTGACTTAAATATACTTTTAACATGCCTACTAGAGCAATTGGAGTCAAGCATCTTGCGCAAGGACACTTTGACATGTAGGGGCTGGGGATCAAACCAGCAAACATCTCATTTCTAAACTCCCTTTTTCCCCCTGAGCCACAGACACCTGGACAATATCCATCTAAGCCCAGACATTAAACGAGCAACACTGACTGTGTAATTAAAGAAAACCATTCACGGATGCATCACACAAACTAGAAGAGGGAACTCACTCGATCTCTCGTAATTGGAATCTCAAGCATAGTTTTAAGACATGTACAAAAAGTGTATAAGCCGTGTACATGATGTGTATCCTGAGAGGATAAAGAAATCACTCGTCTGATGCTTCCAATACTTCTCTAGCATCAACACCTCAGCTTTGCTCTAACATGCAACACGCAACTCAGTCACGCACTTCCTCAGTTGTGCCATGTGGGAAGAACAGGTGGCTGTGTGTACTGTGTGCCCTTTTCCTTCTGGGGGTGTTGTTTCTCTACGGGGTGAATACTAAAGAATGTCCATCCACAAAGAAGCTACATGTAGTGAAAACCTGCCACATTACCTGCATATTGTTACATCCTGCCCCGTGTGACCTGCTCAGGGTGTGACCATATGTTATCCATCACATCTCGTGTGTGTGGACATGCTTTGAACTCACTCATGAGATAAAATCAACTCGAGTTACCCCAGCTGTCATTCAAACCCCTTCCGATCGCAGAGCAATGACCATCCCTCCTTAAGTTACAGCTGTCAATCTTGAATATTATCCGGACCACAAATGTTATTGAACTGTGACCAGAAGCAGGAAACCTTTTGCGTATTGTTTATCATTTGAACTTGATCTCATTCCCTTCTATAGGGCCTGTCTAAAAAAGCCTCTTCCCCAATTAGGACTTTGTAATTCATCCTATTGAACGTAGCTGCACTGATGAGCAGACAGGCCCTGAGCAGAGGAGATAAACAGAGACAACATTCTGCTTCTCGGCAGTGCTACTGTTACACAGCATGCTCCACTGCGCCAATCTTCCTCACGGTGTTCTCTAATCTATGCCGAGTCACTCAGACTTCTTGAATGGAAACAATTTGCCTCACAAATGAGCCCTTAGAGTTAGTCCAGCGAATGTCCTTCACGTTATCGCCGTCTGGAATCTCTCTCTGAACGGATCATTTGTTTTTGAGTTATGCTCCGAGCACTGAAGGTCCCTTCATGATAAGTGCGGACAAAGAGTCCCTGTGTGTCCCTGTGTCTTTCTCAGTGTGTTTTTTGGGTCATCTGTCTTTTTGAATGGAGAATCTTCAAATGCAAATAATTTAGTGTAGTAACTCTACAGCAGTATATTAAGCCTCTCAAATGGCACTTGGGTGAAAGCGCTCGCTGAAAAGCAGCGCCCTGCACAAATGGACGAACACACAAGGGATTTGTCGTCATTCGGACAAAATAACAAACACTAATTGTGGTCAGCCTTTCTACCATTGTGTTGGATTCAATGTGATGGACTGACAAGACACCACATGCACCACATGTTCCTTAAATGTCTTTGTTACTTGTGAATCCATCTTTTCCCTGACTTTTGAGAAAAGGATGTGAGCAAATCAGTGTACATTACATGTTAGACGCCTTTATCCAAAGCGACTTACATACTCAATACTGTGGACAATTTGGGGTGAAGCGTCTTTCTCAGGGACACAATGACATGCTGACTGCAGTGGGGTTTGAACCCAACACCAACGCACTAGGCCACTGCGCCACACGCCTCCCAAGTGTATTAACTTGTTACGTAACGAGTTACTTGTTAATACAATGCAGTTGTTTGCAGCATTTAGTGTAATCAAACGGGAAACAATGGATGTAGCACTTGATCAAGCATGTTTACTTGGTATTCGTGTAGCAAAATGGCCCCGCATAAGAAATGTGCCATCTTATCAACCGAGCAGTACTAAAGCTGCCTGATAAAGTAAGTTTAGTTATTGTGATACTGTTTGATCATTATTTGAATCTAGATGTGTATACCCATCTCTATAACGTTGTTGTCCTCCTAAGGGATACACACTCGACACAACAGACTTCATCACTTGAAAAGTCCTTCGTCGAGCCTTGTTTTTGGACCCTATGTGTGCTTTGGGGGAAAGATTGATTTGGGTTGTGGTGGAAGTGAGAATGTCATTTCTTCCACACGAGGGCAGTCATCATTTACACAAATGACAGAAGTTAATGTCAAAGAGTTATCTTTTACGGAAATAAAGCCACAGTACATCTGCTTGTAATCCGCTTAGAGAAATGACTTGAGTAGACCTGTTTTACAACTGGATTCCAGGGCTGTAAAGTGTGTAGGAGCCAGATATATTACAATGCTATTTTTAAACGTGTTTTAGCATCACTTACGGAAATGCACGTGGTGTTGGTAGCCGTAGCAATGAGGATATCACCTGTTCACCAGTTAGTAAGTGAAAGGAAAGGGAAAGGGTGGTAGGCAAATAATTGTTGAATCACCTTAAATGTCTTTTGGACCACCCTGGATGTGTCCACCACAACGGTATTCCTGCAAATGAAACTACACGCACCCTTTGAATTTATGAATGAATGGCAGCCAGCATGTCAGAACGTTTAGGAAGTTTGGTTTCAGATGTCTCCATGATGTTCCTTCCACTTGTAGAAATATTTTTGTTCTTTCAAAGGGATGAGAGTAGATGTGTTTGTTCTTCTCGTAAGGGTTATGTAAGGATTTAACTGGTGCTTGTTAAATCCTGGGGAGAAATGCTAATGAACTTGAAGTTCTGACAGACTGGGAAAATGATGTAAAGGTTACTTAAAGGTGGGGTAGGTACGTTTGAGAAACCGGCTCGAGACACACTTGTTGTTATATTCCATGGAATGCTCTTAACATCCCGATAGCAATGAATATCTGAAGTGCTTTGACAATAAATACATAAAACATTATCATCTGTGGAAGCCGTAGCGCTGTAAAAAGCACGACCAATCATCTGAGCCGGCTAAAGTAACTGGATGGCCTACCTGCCTGTCAGCCTTCCATCTGTGCACCAACTTATCTCGTGCCCTCATAGGTCATGTGCGTGTTCGTGTGTGTTGGAGGAGGGTATTTTCAAATTGTAGCTCACTCGAGCTGGTTTCTCCAAAATTACCTACCCCACCTTTAACTGTTTCCCAACAGAGAAAACGAAAAAACGTTTTTTATGTAGGGATCGAAACCATAGACGCTACAGCATATGAATGTAGACTCCGAGACGTCACCCATAGTCTGTTTTTATCATTTAATCACAGGTTCTTAAATTACTTGCTTGTTCATGTGAATTTAGACAACATTATTGTTTATCACTATTATCAAAATAAGATTTCATCACAATATCATTCCATTACATTACATTGCATTTAGCTGACGCTTTTATCCAAAGCGACTTACAATAAGTGCATTCGACCAGGAAGACACAACCTTGAAGAAAACAGAATCATATAAGTACATCAGGTTTCATAGAGCCAAGTATTTCAAGTGCTACTCAACTGGCTGTAGATAAGCCAGTCCTTTATTAGTATATAAGTGCTCTGTTAGCAGTTCTTTGTTAGTAATTCTATCGCACGAGGTGGCGTCGAAAGAGATGAGTTTTCAGTCTGCGCCGGAAGGTGTGTAAGCTTTCTGCTGTCCTGATGTCAATGGGGAGCTCATTCCACCATTTTGGAGCCAGGATAGCAAACCCACGTGTTTTTGCTGATGGGAACTTGGGTCCCCCTCGCAGCGAGGGTGCAGCGAGCCGTTTGGCTGATGCAGAGCGGAGTGCACGTGCTGGGGTGTACAGTTTAACCATGTCCTGGATGTAGGAAGGGCCAGATCCATTCGCAGCATGGTACGCAAGTACCAGTGTTTTGAAATGAATTCTAGCAGTTACCGGAAGCCAATGAAGTGAGCGGAGGAGCGGCGTGGTGTGGGAGAATGTAGGAAGGTTGAAGACCAGACGAGCCGCTGCATTCTGGATGAGCTGCAGAGGTCGGATGGCACATGCAGGTAGACCAGCCAGGAGGGAGTTGCAGTAGTCTAGGCGTGAGGTGACGAGAGCCTGGACCAGAAACGGGGTCGCTTTCTGGGTCAGCTGGGGACGCATCCTCCTGATGTTGTAGAGCGTGTATCTGCAGCAACGGGTTGTAGCGGCGATGTTTGCCGTGAAGGACAGGTTGTTATCTAGGGTCACACCCAGATTCCTTGCAGTCTGAGTCGGGGAAACAACAGAGGTGCCGATGTTGATAGTCAGGTCAAGAGTGGGACAATCTTTTCCCGGAAGGAAAAGTAGTTCAGTCTTGTCAAGGTTGAGCTTGAGATGATGAGCGGACATCCACTGAGAGATGTCAGCTAGACAAGCAGAGATGCGTGCGACGACCTGGGTCTCTGAGCGGGGAAAGGACAGAATTCATTGGGTGTCGTCAGCGTAGCAGTGGTATGAAAAACCATGCAGGCTAATGACAGATCCGAGCGAGTTTGTGTACAGAGAGGAGAGGAGGGGACCAAGAACAGAGCCCTGAGGGACCCCTGTAGTTAATTGACAAGGGTCGGACTCGGATCCTCTCCAAGTTACCCTGTAGGTGCGGTCTTTGAGGTATGAGGTGAGGAGGGAAAGTGCAGAGCCTGAAACTCCAAGTTCTTGGAGAGTGCGAAGGAGGATCTGATGATTCACCGTGTCGAATGCAGCAGACAGGTCCAACAGGATGAGGACAGAGGAGAGGGAGGCTGCTTTGGCAGTGTGCAGTTCCTCAGTGACAGCAATGAGGGCAGTTTCTGTGGAGTGACCTGCCTTGAAACCAGACTGGTGCGGATCCAGAAGGTTGTTCTGATGGAGATAACAGGAGAGTTGTTTAAAGACAGCGCGTTCAAGTGTTTTAGACGGGAACGGGAGGAGAGAGACAGGCCTGTAGTTTATAACATCAGACGGGTTGATAGTGGGTTTCTTTAGGAGAGGGTTTACTCTTGCCTCCTTGAGACTGTTTGGAAAGTGACCAGAAGTTAGAGAAGTGTTGATGAAATGGGTGAGAAAAGGTAGAATATCAGGAGCGATAGTCTGAAGGAGGTTTGAAGGGATAGGGTCCAGAGGACAGGTGGTAGGGCGGGCAGAGGTCCATTATCATATCTTATTTCTTTGCCTTAAAGGGGCCCTATTATTCAAATGTTTAGGTTCATATTTGTATTTTGTGCTAATACTGTTAAATGCTTTATTAATAATACATTTATTTTTCTCATACTGCCTGTGCTGCTGCACCTCTTTTCACCCTCTGTCTGAAACCAGAGCCCAGTCTGCTCTGATTGGTTAACTGGCCTGCTCTGTTGTGATTGGTCAAGCACTTGGAGATGTCCCGCCTCTTAGCCTATCATATACATTGTGTTGGAGCGCTAGCCTCTTTAATGTATAGTGTTATCTGTACTTAAAATGAACGGATGGATGTGTTGCAGTACTTAGTGTTTCCACTTTCCATCATCAGGTCACAGGTGTGGTTGGCCGAGCAGAACTTCTTTCCTCCATCTTTCTCCTGGCCGCTTTCCTGGCCTACACAAAATCAACAGGGAGAGACCACTCCATTGGTAAGTCTAACATAACTTCTTGATGTCTCACCGCCAATAGCACTGCTCTCATTTCGAGGAATTCTTATTTTCCTTGTGACCTTTCATTAAGACAGTACTGCAAACATCCAAGACAGAGGCAGAAAACCAAAGCCAACATTCTCACCTGTGATTCAATGATCTAGAACAGGGGTTCCCAACCTGGGGGGCGCCAAAGATCGCAGGGGGGGCGCCAGGCCTCAGATTATCTGAGGCCAAATATCATATTCAGACTTTTTTATTTATTTTTTTTTTATTTTACATATAATTGTAAAGCAATACATGATTGTCACTAAAAGCCTTGTCTCTACATTACAATAAAATATAAAAAAGAATTTATAATTAATTTTAATAAAAATTCAAGTTAGTAGCTATTAAAGGCATAAAAAGACAGAAATGTATAATTCTTTCTTTCTATAGAAATGTTTCTTCTGCCCGTAAAGTGTCCAAACCGGGCTTTTCTGGATAAGCGCATGTTTAAAACATAGTCATTGCCCATGCCGGTTTCAGTTGGATTATTCGTCACAGTTGCTCCGATCAGATCTGTCTCCTCCATTTTGTAGATTATTTACGACTTTTGAATCCACACAAACACATCGGCAAAATCCGGCTTACTTTGAGCATGTGTTTTAAACAGTTTAATCCCTTTGTGAATTGTTTCCACTTCCGCCGTCCTTTCATTTCTTCACACAGCGGGAATCCAATAACCATCAAAGTCACTCCGATAGTGCTCCTTAATCACGCTTTCATCCTCCTTTAGCAAAATACTTCACATTCATCCAGTGTGTGACAGTAGTTGTAGCATTTTGAGACTTTTAAACTTTAATTTAGACCACTGTTGCGCCACCCCCCCCCCCCCCTAGTGTGTGTGGGGGGGGGGGGGGGAAACTTCCAACAGGAGTCATTTGGGGGGGCTCTTGGGAAAACAGGTTGGGAACCCCTGATCTAGAAGGCTTCTGGCAATGTTACACAGTCCGCCATCTGTTAATTAAAACTAAATATCATGTCATTTAGTTGAATACCAGTTCCTCCTACTCTAATTATGACTTTGTTGTTAGTGGTTCATTGTTGTTACACCACATGCATGTCTGTATTTGATGTCTTTCTTATGTGGGTTGTAATTCTAATCGGCGGGATATTTTCCGTAGTTAAATACATATGTAATTTGTTTCTATAATCCTGTCCTGAGGAAATGAGACACAACACATCTGTGATATTACAAAAATAATGTTATAAGTACAACACGCAATAAGAATCTATAATGAATAAAACACACACACCTGTTGTAGAGCCAGTAAACAGTTTTAAGAAAGGCTCTGGGATGGGCTTGGGATTCAAGATTCAAGTCTTTATTGTCATGTGCACATTACAGTGTAGATATGGCAATGAAAACATAAGTCACATGCTCCTCCAACAGTGCAACATGAATATATATATATATATAGGACATAGAACAAATAAAACAGATAGAATAGTGCAAGAGAAGGGTGTCATCACGCATCTCAACCAATGAGAACATTTTGGGCGGGCCTAAGACTGCTGCAGCGCTCACATGAACAAGAACAGAAAATAACTGGCGAGGACATAAAAATGGAGAACGGTACCGAACTCTTAGATGGACATTTTAAATCTCTTCCAGACCGCGGAGTTGATAGAACCAGAGTTATTTGTAACCACTGTACATTTGAATGTTCTTATCACTGCACTCTGAGGGTTACTTGATTTTCTATAACAAAAGAGATATGAAATGAGTGTTTTCGTCCTTTAATCGCGAAAAAAAAAAAGTGTTGCCTGGCACTAGCTTCAAGTCGTCAACACAAACAACAGACAAAATGACGTGGTCAATTGCACATCTTCATCTTGGTGAAAGAGGCTCAAAAACAGCTGCATCTGATTGATGTGTTATGAGCTTTATTCACCAGCCAAGATCTTATTAACTTTTAAAGTGCAGCAATATCAAAGTATCCTGACTGGAAGTATTTCAAACTGGCGTGGTACATCCAGGGCTGCAGACATCTGGGCTGCGGATGATAAAACTGCCCAGAACGTCATATGTACAGAGAATCAGGGATATGTGGGGATTAGAGACGTAACCACTTTATTAGCTTTTGCATAAATTGTCTATTATTTGCAGAGATGGAAAAGTACACACATCCTTTACTCAAGTAGAAGTACAGATACTCGTGTTTAAAAATACTCTGGTAGAAGTACTGACTAAACTTCTTTACTCAAGTCAAAGTAAAGAGGCTTTGAAATGTACTTCAGTAAAAAGTACCCATAGCTAGCAGCTGCTTTAAAGAGTACCTGACCTCCCTTTATATTAACAGAACAATAATGTCATTGTTAGCTAATGAATGTTTCCATGCTGAACAACGGCAACATGACAACGTTTCCATTGGTCCCTCTTCTTTAGAGAAGACCAGGGGCCTCATGTATAACGCCGTGCGTAGGACTCACGTGGGAAGGTTGCTCACGTAGTAGAAATCCAAAAAATAGGTACAGAAATTTTCCGACATTTTCCGATTCACCAAACATTGCGTACCGGCGAGGAAAGTGCGTACGGCACGTCCTACGCCGGTTTCCCTTTATGAATCACAATCGACTCGAAATGCAGTGCAGCTTTTGCGGGCTTCACGTAACGCCCATATGTGCCTATAAACAGTCAAAGAAACGCCCATTCATTCATTCTGACTGACTGCAGGAAGGAGATCGCAGGAAATGACGACGGAACAGCTAAAAAGACGTCTCACACCGTGACAGGTTTGGGTTATTTTGGGGAGGTGGAGATAAATCACATTGTTTGATGGATGCCGTTTGAACCAGAGGAGCAGCATGGAGGTCGGATCGTCACCAACATAAATAAATAAGTGGTCCGAAAAAGGTTCATGACAAAGAAAATACACATAGCCGTCCTCAGGCAGTGTGTTTGTGCCGGGGACAGGAGACCCCCCCCCCCTGATGAGAGACTGTAAGAAGTGATCGGGGAATCCCTCCGGAGTGGAGTCATGACGACTGGATCTGAATTATGTTTTCGAATTTGTTGGTTTGTGTTCCAGCTGTCGATCAGCTGTGCGCAGCGTCTCCACTGCAGCCTGTGCATCTCAGCCCCCCCCCCCCCCGCTCCCCGCAGCAACTCATAATCCACCAGTTACAGGAAATACAACTAATGTGTTGTGTTATATTAGCTGTACAGTTTACCACATATGGTGTTCTTAGTTTCCATACCTCCTGTGTTTTACGAGCGACTTAAAGTCTTAGCAAACGGCATTAAGCGTGATGGTATATAAAACCATGCTCGTACAACCTATAGAAATGCAAAACCGCATCATTTATGAGAAAACATTTCATAACATTAACACATCATATTCGAGGTGGTTTTAAATAACATATCCGTGTTTATTTATTTCTCCAGGTTATGTGTGTGTGTGCACGGAGTCGCAAACAGGCGTTTGTTTCATCATTTTAAGATTGGCTTTAATCAATGTGTGAAAATGAATTCTTCATATCTGATAAATGAGAGGTAACATTTTATTTATGGTATTATTTCCACACATTTCTCTCCACTCTTCCTTCTGGCGTCGCAGTTTCTCGTCTCTCCCGTTGTTGTGCTTAGTGCGTACGCATGGGTCAGAGTTTGCGTGGAGGACCGCACGTTTTCCCGTTAAGTTAATATTTTATAAATCGCAAACATTGCGTAGAAACTGGCGTACGCCATCTTTTGAGCGTATACCCCTTTATAACTGAGGCCCCTGGAAATGATGGATACATGGATCGTGTTCAGATCAATAGGCACGCAATGACTAAAGAATAATGACCACGCCACCAAACACACATTCAGACTAAAGGAACCAGCTGTTTGGGAAATGAGAGAAGTAGAAAGTACAGGTATTTGTGTTCAACATGTGAGAAGTAGAAATACAGGTATGTGTGTTCAACATGTGAGAAGTAGAAAGTACAGGTATTTGAGTTCAACATGTGAGAAGTAGAAATACAGGTATGTGTGTTCAACATGTAAGAAGTAGAAAGTACAGGTATTTGTGTTCAACATGTAAGAAGTAGAAAGTACAGGTATTTGAGTTCAACATGTGAGAAGTAGAAAGTACAGGTATTTGAGTTCAACATGTAAGAAGTAGAAAGTACAGGTATTTGAGTTCAACATGTAAGAAGTAGAAAGTACAGGTATTTGTGTTCAACATGTGAGAAGTAGAAAGTACAGGTATTTGTGTTCAACATGTAAGAAGTAGAAAGTACAAGTATTTGGGTTCAACATGTGAGAAGTAGAAAGTACAGGTAT
Source organism: Pseudochaenichthys georgianus (assembly GCF_902827115.2). Classification (NCBI taxonomy): domain Eukaryota; kingdom Metazoa; phylum Chordata; class Actinopteri; order Perciformes; family Channichthyidae; genus Pseudochaenichthys; species Pseudochaenichthys georgianus. The sequence continues at coordinate 41,451,330 of NC_047508.1, forward strand.
TTGAGTTCAACATGTAAGAAGTAGAAAGTACAAGTATTTGAGTTCAACATGTGAGAAGTAGAAAGTACAGGTATTTGTGATCAAAATGAGATTAGTAGAAAGTACCGGTATTTGTGTTCAACATGTAAGAAGTAGAAAGTACAAGTATTTGAGTTCAACATGTAAGAAGTAGAAAGTACAGGTATTTGTGTTCAACATGTAAGAAGTAGAAAGTACAGGTATTTGTGTTCAACATGTAAGAAGTAGAAAGTACAAGTATTTGAGTTCAACATGTAAGAAGTAGAAAGTACAGGTATTTGAGTTCAACATGTAAGAAGTAGAAAGTACAGGTATTTGTGTTCAACATGTAAGAAGTTAAAAGTCATCAGAAAAATAAGTAAAGTACTGATACCAGAAAAATGTACTTACGTACATTAACGAAGTATTTGTACTCGACTACTTCCCACGTCTGGTAACCGACTGGATCTGAATTATGTTTTCGTATTTGTTGGTTTGTGTTCCAGCTGTCGATCAGCTGTGCGCAGCGTCTCCATTGCAGCCTGTGCGTCAGCCCCCCCCCCCCGCTCCCCTCAGCAACTCATAATCCACCAGTTACAGGAAATACAACTAATGTGTTGTGTTATATTAGCTGTACAGTTTACCACATATGGTGTTCTTAGTTTCCATACCTCCTGTGTTTTACGAGCGACTTAAAGTCTTAGCAAACGGCATTAAGCGTGATGGTATATAAAACCATGCTCGTACAACCTATAGAAATGCAAAACCGCATCATTTATGAGAAAACATTTCATAACATTAACACATCATATTCGAGGTGGTTTTAAATAACATATCCGTGTTTATTTATTTCTCCAGGTTATGTGTGTGTGTGCACGGAGTCGCAAACAGGCGTTTGTTTCATCATTTTAAGATTGGCTTTAATCAATGTGTGAAAATGAATTCTTCATATCTGATAAATGAGAGGTAACATTTTATTATGGTATTATTTCCACACATTTCTCTCCACTCTTCCTTCTGGCGTCGCAGTTTCTCGTCTCTCCCGTTGTTGTGCTTAGTGCGTACGCATGGGTCAGAGTTTGCGTGGAGGACCGCACGTTTTCCCGTTAAGTTAATATTTTATAAATCGCAAACATTGCGTAGAAACTGGCGTACGCCATCTTTTGAGCGTATACCCCTTTATAAATGAGGCCCCTGGAAATGATGGATACATGGATCGTGTTCAGATCAATAGGCACGCAATGACTAAAGAATAATGACCACGCCACCAAACACACATTCAGACTAAAGGAACCAGCTGTTTGGGAAATGAGAGAAGTAGAAAGTACAGGTATTTGTGTTCAACATGTAAGAAGTAGAAAGTACAGGTATTTGAGTTCAACATATAAGAAGTAGAAAGTACAGGTATTTGTGTTCAACATGTAAGAAGTAGAAAGTACAGGTATTTGTGTTCAACATGTAAGAAGTAGAAAGTACAGGTATTTGTGTTCAACATGAGCAGTAGAAAGTACAGGTATTTGAGTTCAACATGTGAGAAGTAGAAAGTACAGGTATTTGTGTTCAACATGTGAGAAGTAGAAAGTACAGGTATTTGAGTTCAACATGTGAGAAGTAGAAAGTACAGGTATTTGTGTTCAACATGTAAGAAGTAGAAAGTACAGGTATTTGTGTTCAACATGTAAGAAGTAGAAAGTACATGTATTTGGGTTCAACATGTAAGAAGTAGAAAGTACAGGTATTTGTGTTCAACATGTGAGAAGTAGAAAGTACAGGTATTTGTGTTCAACATGTAAGAAGTAGAAAGTACATGTATTTGGGTTCAACATGTAAGAAGTAGAAAGTACAGGTATTTGTGTTCAACATGTAAGAAGTAGAAAGTACATGTATTTGGGTTCAACATGTAAGAAGTAGAAAGTACAGGTATTTGAGTTCAACATGTAAGAAGTAGAAAGTACAGGTATTTGTGTTCAACATGTGAGAAGTAGAAAGTACAGGTATTTGTGTTCAACATGTAAGAAGTAGAAAGTACATGTATTTGGGTTCAACATGTAAGAAGTAGAAAGTACAGGTATTTGAGTTCAACATGTAAGAAGTAGAAAGTACAGGTATTTGTGTTCAACATGTGAGAAGTAGAAAGTACAGGTATTTGTGTTCAACATGTAAGAAGTAGAAAGTACATGTATTTGGGTTCAACATGTAAGAAGTAGAAAGTACAGGTATTTGAGTTCAACATGTAAGAAGTAGAAAGTACAGGTATTTGTGTTCAACATGTAAGAAGTAGAAAGTACATGTATTTGGGTTCAACATGTAAGAAGTAGAAAGTACAGGTATTTGTGTTCAACATGTAAGAAGTAGAAAGTACATGTATTTGGGTTCAACATGTAAGAAGTAGAAAGTACAGGTATTTGTGTTCAACATGTAAGAAGTAGAAAGTACATGTATTTGTGTTCAACATGTAAGAAGTAGAAAGTACATGTATTTGGGTTCAACATGTGAGAAGTAGAAAGTACAGGTATTTGTGTTCAACATGTAAGAAGTAGAAAGTACAGGTATTTGTGTTCAACATGTGAGAAGTAGAAAGTACAGGTATTTGTGTTCAACATGTAAGAAGTAGAAAGTACATGTATTTGGGTTCAACATGTAAGAAGTAGAAAGTACAGGTATTTGTGTTCAACATGTAAGAAGTAGAAAGTACATGTATTTGGGTTCAACATGTAAGAAGTAGAAAGTACAGGTATTTGAGTTCAACATGTAAGAAGTAGAAAGTACAGGTATTTGTGTTCAACATGTGAGAAGTAGAAAGTACAGGTATTTGTGTTCAACATGTAAGAAGTAGAAAGTACATGTATTTGGGTTCAACATGTAAGAAGTAGAAAGTACAGGTATTTGAGTTCAACATGTAAGAAGTAGAAAGTACAGGTATTTGTGTTCAACATGTGAGAAGTAGAAAGTACAGGTATTTGTGTTCAACATGTAAGAAGTAGAGAGTACAGGTATTTGTGTTCAACATGTGAGAAGTAGAAAGTACAGGTATTTGTGTTCAACATGTAAGAAGTAGAAAGTACAGGTATTTGGGTTCAACATGTGAGAAGTAGAAAGTACAGGTATTTGAGTTCAACATGTGAGAAGTAGAAAGTACAGGTATTTGTGTTCAACATGTGAGAAGTAGAAAGTACAGGTATTTGAGTTCAACATGTGAGAAGTAGAAAGTACCGGTATTTGTGTTCAACATGTAAGAAGTAGAAAGTACAAGTATTTGAGTTCAACATGTAAGAAGTAGAAAGTACAGGTATTTGTGTTCAACATGTAAGAAGTAGAAAGTACATGTATTTGGGTTCAACATGTAAGAAGTAGAAAGTACAGGTATTTGAGTTCAACATGTAAGAAGTAGAAAGTACAGGTATTTGTGTTCAACATGTGAGAAGTAGAAAGTACAGGTATTTGTGTTCAACATGTAAGAAGTAGAAAAGTACATGTATTTGGGTTCAACATGTAAGAAGTAGAAAGTACAGGTATTTGAGTTCAACATGTAAGAAGTAGAAAGTACAGGTATTTGTGTTCAACATGTGAGAAGTAGAAAGTACAGGTATTTGTGTTCAACATGTAAGAAGTAGAGAGTACAGGTATTTGTGTTCAACATGTGAGAAGTAGAAAGTACAGGTATTTGTGTTCAACATGTAAGAAGTAGAAAGTACAGGTATTTGGGTTCAACATGTGAGAAGTAGAAAGTACAGGTATTTGAGTTCAACATGTGAGAAGTAGAAAGTACAGGTATTTGTGTTCAACATGTGAGAAGTAGAAAGTACAGGTATTTGAGTTCAACATGTGAGAAGTAGAAAGTACCGGTATTTGTGTTCAACATGTAAGAAGTAGAAAGTACAAGTATTTGAGTTCAACATGTAAGAAGTAGAAAGTACAGGTATTTGTGTTCAACATGTAAGAAGTAGAAAGTACAAGTATTTGTGTTCAACATGTAAGAAGTTAAAAGTCATCAGAAAAATAAGTAAAGTACTGATACCAGAAAAATGTACTTGCGTACATTAACGAAGTATTTGTACTCCACTACTTACCACATCTGGTAACCACTGTATTAGCTTTTGCATAAATCGTCTATTATTTGTGTTCCTTCTTTTTTCAGTGTGGGCTCCCATCGCTCTGACAGTTATTCTAGTGGCTGCAGCAACTCTATGCAAGGAGCAGGGAATCACTGTGGTCGGCATCTGCTGTGTCCATGAAGTGTTTGTGGCTCAAGGGGTAAGCCTCAGAAACTTGTTCACTCTTTGTTCCAATTAGTCCCACCGGCTAACAACATAAATAGGCACATTTTTGCCACCAAATACCTCAGCGGTGAGACCTGGTGGGCAATATGCGATGAACTGCCAAGTACATGGGTTGGACTCCCGAGCACACCGAAGTTGCCCAAAAATATCTAGAAAAAAAAAGAAATGGGCTGAATAAACAAGTCAGCACCAACCCTTCTTATCGATGCCACATCAGCACTACAAGATACCATCGCTGGGGTGATAGCACTCCAGGGTTATGGAGGCTTGAATTTCTCAGCAGTCTGCAAAGTCCTCATAGGTGATTTTAGTGAAATCCATCCAGGGTGGTCTAAAGGCCACAGACAGGATTCTCCCTGCAGAAAAGCTTTGCCCGAGACATTGAAATCTTCCTGGACACGTTGACGGGCAATTTTAACGTTGACCTCTGGTGCCTGTTAAACAATCAGGAGGTTGGAGTAAGAGACCTAGCAGTCACATACCTGGACTTGTTGAACCATGTCGGACAGTAAAAACTAAGCCATTAAGGGATCTAAAAACCAATAAAGGATTTCAAATGATTTATGTGACAGGCAGGTATCTAATGAAAATATCTCTGTCACATCAGACTCAGCTTTCTGTCAGAACACGAGCTGCTGTAACTGTCCAATATTTATCTGAGAAACCCCAGATTGAGCATTACAGCAATCCCGCGTAGGCATGCCAAGTGTCGACACTGCTGTCTTGGCTCCAAAATGGTGGAGCGAACAACAGAAAGTCTCCGAATCCTCTGTTGCAGAATTGAAAGAACATCTGTGACACCTGCGCTTTAAACCATTAAACCATTAAACCAACACATGTATAACAAGGTTCGGCTCATTTTAAGCTAATGCACTGGTATGGCTAACTTACAGCAGATGTACCTGCATGTTTCTGGCTGCTCTGAGTTAATGTCTTCACGGTTTATTGCATTTACTGCAAGTCGCTAAAATCAGCCAAATGAGGTGGGAAAACGTTTGTGAAACGACAGACAGATGGAACTGAAGAGTCGCTCACAGCTAAAGCAAAAAGGAAAAGGGACTTCATTCTGAAAGCCTGTATGAACCCTGTCAAATATAATGTTCTGTTGTTGACCAATTCCTTCCTCTTTCTCTCAGTTTTCCTTGCCCATGCTGTTGGACACGCTTCGGCAGGTGTTGCAGGGTAAAGACGGTTTCCCCTACGCTCTCCTGCAGACTCTGCTGAAGCTCATCGTCCTCGTCATCAGCACCCTGCTGCTCGTCATCGTCAGGGTCCAGATCATCCAGTCGCAGCTTCCCGTCTTCACAAGGTACGCAGCATTATCCTATCCGCAGCTACACTTTACACGCTATAATCAGGGGCGCACGTCACTTTTTGAGTTATTCAGATGAGTACCGGGAGACAGCGTTTGGTACTCACCCCACACGAAGCGTGGTCCTCCTCAGTGTCTCCTTCACTGTCCTCTATTTACACTTCTTGCATGCTAGATGATGAAGATGATGAAGATGCACCTCCCTGTCTCTTTGTAAGCCTCCGATTTGCTTTCTCCAAAACTTGTTGCCAAAACTGTGAAGTCCTTGCATTTCCTGAGGCCAAGTTGGAGGATCACCTACTAAGGAATGATCACATGACTTGAAGTCATATCTGGTTTCAGATGTGGGAAGTTACTAAGTACACTTCTTCAAGTACTATACTTATTGTACTTGACTTTGATCTCATTTGTAAAACTAGCTGCACCTTCACCAGCTTTGATAACACTTTCATGATCAATCATTATAAAACATATCATATTATTCTGAAATGTACCAATCTGCACAACGACTACTTTTCCTGTCGCTACTTTTACTATATTTAGATGAGAATACTTTTCTAATTTTACTTGAGGAACATTTTGATGCAGGACTTTTACTGTAACAGAGTAACACTCTGGTACTTCTACTTTTACTCAAGTACAATATCTGAGTACTTCTACTTTTACTCAAGTACAATATCTGAGTGCTTCTACTTTTACTCAAGTACAAGATCTGAGTACTTCTACTTTTACTCAAGTACAAGACCTGACTACTTCTACTTTTACTCAAGTACAAGATCTGAGTACTTCTACTTTTACTCAAGTACAAGATCTGAGTACTTCTACTTTTACTCAAGTACAAGTTCTGAGTACTTCTACTTTTACTCAAGTACAAGATCTGAGTACTTCTACTTTTACTCAAGTACAAGACCTGACTACTTCTACTTTTACTCAAGTACAAGATCTGAGTACTTCTACTTTTACTCAAGTACAAGACCTGACTACTTCTACTTTTACTCAAGTATAACATCTGAGTACTTCTACTTTTACTCAAGTACAACATCTGAGTACTTCTTCCACCTCCGTCTGATTTCAAACTCTTCCATTAACACCCTGAGGAAGTTTGCAAATGTGTGTTTTACTCCACTTTGTTGTAAATAAAACTTCAGCAGCACAATTCTGTTGTTCATACCGACCCGTCTGTGCACACGGCGACCAACTCTGTTTCTAAGCCTCTGCCTGCTGTAAACTTCACTGGTCCGTCGGTTATGTCCTGCGCGGCTCGGCCGGCACCCACTTCGTCACAGAAAGTCCGAAGAGTTTTTGCAGGGAGCGAAACGGCAACGTAGCTGCTTAATGGCTTTGTTTTTTTGTACATGTCTCGTAGTTTACTCCATTGACTGTTGACAGGAAACACGTGTAGACGAAATATGTGTTTTGTTTAGATGTTTTGAGGTACTCAAAGGCGCGTAGTGACACAAGTGACGTTACGCAATTCAGATTTTTGCCGCGCATGCGTACCTGTTATGTGCACCCCTGCCTATAATGCTATTTCTCCCAGTTTGTATTATACTCAATAGATTAAAATCGTACTTTCACTGTCTTTTTATATTGCTACAGGATGATGAAATATTTGTATGACATTTCAATTCAAAATTCAATTCAAATTCAAAGGTTTTATTGTCATATGCACAAAGCTACAGTGTAGAAATGTCAATGAATTATTCTGACCTGAGCTCCTCCAACAATGCAACATATATAATAAAATACTAATTAAAAAGTAGTGCAAAAAGTCTATATGCATGTCAATAGAATATGGCTTATATTAATGCATTGAGGTAATTTTCTTTCATAGTTTGGCGTGCTTAAAGAAAGATATAGCTCTTCAGTGTGTTTTGTGCACAAAAGGAAAATACGTGCAGATACTAAAGGGCAATGGAACACATTCAAACTCATGATGGATGCAGGATTACGTAAACGCATTATACGAGACTGGTTCTCTTTTTTCGATGACGTAATAGTTTACATAATGTTTTATTTTTGTTTGATTGAAATAGAAAATCTTCCCATGGCTTCTGTCTTCCTGCTGCTGATTGATGTTCTGCATATAAATAACACATTCATTGGCATTGAACTCTAATTCCTTTATCTCAGACGTTCAAAGCTGTCGAATGTGAAGAGTTTAAATGTCGAAGCCACTGCAACCTGAAACCAACTGGAAAATATTCCCTTTAATCCTCTCACATGACGGTGCATGGAAAAAGAGAACAGTGTTTTTATTATTCCACTAAGTTACGAGTTTCCTAACAGGTTGACTGCCCTCTGAAAACATGCTGATAACCATCTAAAGCTAATGTATGTGGAATGCAATATTTATGCTATAATAGGATATTTATTGTAGCGATAACGTAGAGATTGTTATCACTGCAGGGGTATTTTATCACAATATGATAGGCAAGGCAAGGCGAGTTCATTTATATGGCACCTTTCAACACAAGGCAATTCAAAGTGCTTTACAAAAAACAAAAGACATTAAGAACATGGCATTTCAAATCAGTCATTTCAGGTGATAGGTGAACATACCTTATGCTTATGGGATCTCCTCTCGCCCATGACACCTATCGACATTGACAAAGTATCTGCTTTACATATCATGGAGCTCAACACGCACACCCTGTACATCGTTTCTGATAAAGGCGAAATACTACCCAAAATTCAATTTGAAAACCGTTTTGTTGTGTCTTTTCCTCGGACAGACGACTTCTTGTGAGTGTTTTAATGTCGTTACGGGGGCTCAACATGCAGCGTCTGATGCTACAACACAGACTGAATTAGCAAACTGGTCAAGCCAAAGTTTTGAAGTAGGGAACATTTGTGCCAGGGAATTGATCAGAAGTCTGTCTGAACCTGGGATTTCATTTCCTGATCCTGAAAGCACGGAGGTCAACAGGAATGAAATCCAGCAGCATGCTTTTCACAGACGGGACGAAAGTACGTAGCTTTCTAGAGCTCTGTGAAATGACTAAACAAATAGGGTTGATTGCCCCCTGTGTTTTAATCTGAGACGAACAGCCTTCAAATGTATTGTCAGAAAACATGGTCTGCAAAGGCTAAAATCCCTGTCTTCCACCAGGGGGAGTTTCTCTCCCCCACACTGCATTGGACTCCTTTGTTTACTTCTGCAACAAAGTGACATCACTATGTAACACTTGCACTTATATCCGCTAGTGCTACAACACATTGAACGTGAAGAGGCGGGACATCTCTAAGTGCCAGTTTTTAATGTTTTATAATAGTTTCTTTTATTTGCATATTGACTGGTTAATGTGCCATGTTGTTTGTGTTTTACAGCTGTATTCGTCACCCTGTATTGTCTGTGTTGTATCTGTTGTAACTTTGTTCATGCTGCCCTCTTGGTCAGGTCGCTCTTGGAAAACAGATTTTAATCTCATTAGACGCGTTCACACCGGAGTACTTTTACCCGTACTTTTCGCGTTTAGTTCCGATAGTGCCTGGAATTTTGCATTCACACCAAAAAGAGTACTTCGTTCCGAGAACTTTTATCCCCATTTTTAGTGCCTGTTAGAGAGCTGGGACTATCCTGGGGAGAAAAAAGTACCAATTTCGATTGGCTGGGCGAATTGCAAACCACACCCCGTAAAACTCTGAAAGGTTTTGTGAAGCTGCCATTCTATTTGCTGGCATTAGCATTATTAGCATTAGCCCCGCGCAACAACGGATAGAGACTAACTTATGGCAACACGAAAAAAAACATGGGAGCGGTGGATTTGACGAGGTGTCTGCATTCTGGCGATTTACTTGGAAGGCTTCAGTAGAAGCTGCTGGGAGTCCCAGCAGCGTCTACCGAAGCCAGTCCCCAACTCCGGGGACTTCCGGCCGGGGACTCCGGGGTGGCAGTATACGCCGTGAAGTGCTTTGCGGCCTGCCAGTTAAAACCAAAGAAGAAGAAGACGAAGTGACGTCAGCGGCTTCATTTGCGTAATCTTCCCTCAGGGAACTTATTCCGGTGTGAACGGGATCTGTACTTAGTTCCATGGGGGTACTAAATGCTGGCACTAAGTGCAGGCACTAAGTGCAGGCACTAAGTGCTGGCACTAAGTGCTGGGCACTAAGTACGGCAAAGTACTTGGTGTGAAAGCGGCTAATGAGACTTTTACCTGGTTAAATAAGGGATATATATTGAGCAATCACAATAGAGCCGGCCAGCGGACCAATCAGAGCAGACCGGGCTCTGGTTTCAGACGGAGGGTAACATTTAAATACAGCACTTTTTGAAAAGGTAAACATGTGACATTAGAAGCACAAAATACAATATGAACCTGAAAATGAGCAGAATAAAGTCCCTTTAAACCAACCCCTGGTTTAGACGTCTTTGTGAAATACATGCGTTAGGTTCCGACTTAGTATAACTAATCATAGCACTATACTAATAGTCCCTTCTTAATTTGAGCAATGTAGTGAATATTCTTGTGTTGTATATTCATGTATTCTTTTTTAACTCAAAGAATATGTGTATTATAGGTAACATTTAAAGCAGTGCTTCTCAAACTTTTTTCAGTAATGCCCCCTTTGAAACATTTTCTCAGCCAAGTACCCCCTGACCGACCCTGAACATTTTTGATCGAAAAAGCCTATACAAATAATTCCAATATAGTGATGTTCCTCAGTGTGTGATTTATGAACTCCTTCATGCATGCATTACAACAAACTAAGGATATTTTCATTTTATGCATGAAAAAAAAAACCTTGCACCATTAAACTTAAAGGTCACCTATCATGCTATTTTTAGGCAATAGCATAGGTCTCAGATATATAAAAAACATGTCTATGAAAGTGTTTTGCTCAAAATACCAAACAGATCACCCATTCTAGCCATGCCTCATATCCCTCTGTTTCACTTCCTGTTTCAAAAGTGCTGATTTGGAGTATATACAGGTCTCTCTTGAGAATGAGACCCTGGGTGTTTCCGCCGAAGTACTGTTCCAATGTCCAGCATACTTGGAATTCTACCGAGCCCGGCGTACTTCGTTTGGAGAAATTTCGAGGCTGCACATGTGTAGACTCCGCGGTCTTAAAATCCCCACAATGCTTTGCACACGGACCAATTTCCCCAAATCTGTGGCGGGAAATGTAAGGCGGGGCTTCTCATGTGATGCACACCTGCACACTTGCTAGCCTGTTCCACTCTTTGTTTTCCGAATGACAGGAAGTATTCTTTCCTCGCTTCTGAAGCAAGATGCTTGGCAGACATGTGCTACCCTGTGTCTCAATGAGATTTTCACCCGTATAAATAAAGGCTAAAAAAAAAAGGGGGCGGAGCTTATGGCGGCACATGCGGGACCTGGCAGACTGTCTAAAATGCTGCGGTGATGAAACGCAAGGATTATTAGATCAAGGATTCTCTCTGAAACAGTATGGAGCTCAAAGGCTTTCTCTCTTGCCGGTTATACCACAAGGTGAGTTCCTTTTTACTTCCTGCTTCTTCACACACATGCTCTCCAGTGCTGGACTTCGAATCAGGGGGTAGCAAGTTCGAGTCCCACTGCAGTCAGCATGTCGTTGTGTCCCTGAGACACTTCACCCCAAATTGCTCCAGTGGGGATTGTCCACAGTAACACACATTTGGATAAAAGCGACTAATGACATGTAATGTAAACACCGACAATATTACGTCCAAAACAGTCGGGCATTGTTTCTGATAGCAACGTTTCTGATAGTGCTGTGGGTCCGCCACCGGTATTACGTCAAATTGCCGCAAATCTGTATCCGCTCCGTTGTAGCCCCGTTTTTAGAGATTTGGGTACGGAGGAAAAGAGAGAGGGTTTTATTTTCTGACGCTGCGTGAGTTCCCCGACACACCGGGGACACATCTTCATGTATAAAAGACATAATAGGCATGATAGGTCCCCTTTAAGTAAGAAATTATATCTCACAATAATTTTTACACTGTGTTTGGCCTCTGTCAAATGCTGAGCAAACCTTTACTAACTAAAATTAACAAAGAAAAGAGAATAAAACCAATATCAATTTGCAGACTCAACCAAATGGCATTTAATCGCCAAGATACATTTCCAGTCAAATAACCTAAAATAGCTAATCCTCTAGCCCTAATCCTCAAAATGTCTCCAGACCGTCTGAAAGTATGTCTTTGTTGAAGCCAAAACAATACTGCATATGTAGATTGTAACTCTCCTCGTTGTGACTAGTTGATAAAAACCTCTTAAACAAGTTAGGACTGTCCCAGGGCAGTTTAGATGCGTCCAGGCTGGAGGTCTGTTCTCCATAAACGCCAACGAGAGATAAGAAGGTGGAAGTCGTATAAACAAAATATGTCTACTGTGACTGCAGGACAGCCACCATTACAGGTTACATATTAACATCCGCCAAAGGAGGATTATCAACAGGATTAAGGATAAATTTCCTTTGCCAGGTTTTTTGAAGTGACAATGAATCCTTTCAGTCTTGAACTGTAATGATACTTGGCGTAAGGGCATAGTACAGGCAAAGGAAGGACCTCATTTTGAAACAGATTTGAGTCAGATACACAAATTATGCTTCACTTTTCTAACTTTTACAAGATTACATTACCGTACTTTTCGGACTATAAGCCGCGACTTTTTTCCCCATTTTTTTTTGTACAGCTAACGGCCACTAGGGAACCTCCTAAATCTATGGATTTTACAGGTAAAATTAACCACCTTTAACTCTATGGGCTCTATGACCGGTCCGCGCCCGCCACCTTTAAGCGGGAAAAGCTGGAGGCCGGAAAAGAGTGAGACAGGTCGCGCGCCAAAGTAAAAGTGGAACCGAGAGACAGAACGAGAGCAAGACAGACGGACAAATTTAGCTGCTGCGGCTTATATGCAGGTGCGCTTTATAGTCCGAAAAGTACGGTACATTACATTACATTGCATTTAGCTGACGCTTTTATCCAAAGCGACTTACAATAAGTGCGTTCGACCAACAAAATACAACCTTGAAGAAAACAGAATCCTAAAGTACATCAGGCTTCATAGAGCAAAAACATTTCAAGATCAGGTATTTATGCTGTTTGCATGGGATGTCCGACTAATCCCAAGAAAAATGTGTTCCATTTCCGTTCCAAGTTGTAACAACAATTAAGCAATTAAATACACATTTTTACGATTTTTAATAACGACTTTAAGCTCATGAACTCACCTATAAAAGAACGAGGTCCCAGTTAAGTAAATTATACATCACTCGAGAGTGCCATTCTAGTCCAATTACAATTGCTTTTGTAATGAAATGTGTTTTTGCTTACTCGTAACGAGGATGGCTGGTTGATGCTCATGCCAAACTGCTGTCGAGTGAATCACAACAGCTGCACGCCAGAATCCAGGACTTTAATAGTCCAAAGACTGTGGTGCTAAAGCTTTACCAGATAGGAAATGGATTACTATTGTCCTAGACTGGAGGAATGTAAATAAATAAATGTGTACTTTTTCAAAACATGTTGTTCTTAACGTGCCAACAATCCTACCTACTATCTGGGCTTTACCACTACCAACTGGCCAACCATACCCTTGATCAGCAATTTGTTCAGTTAAAAGTTAAAATTACCACAAAATGTCCATTAAAATGTGCTATTTAAAATCATCATGGTCCCCAGATGATGGAAACAAATGTTTTTCTTACGCATTCTTTCATTTTATAACCCCATCAGATGCTTTCTGTAACAAGGTGGAAATCTCCCCTAAGTGCCTATAGCCATTTTCAGTCTGATTATATGGCATTCAGTGATTTCAGTTTGCCTGCTGACTTCAACTTTTAAAAGCTTATAATGAAACAAAATGTGTACAGTTTTCTTCATTAAAAAAAAATGCTTTTTATGTTTGAGAGTACCGTACTTTTCGGACTATAAAGCGCACCTGCATATAAGTGTGAAAGAATAAGCCGCAGCAGCTAAATTGCCCGTCTGTCTTGCTCTCGTTCCGTCTCTCGGTTCCACTTTTACTTTGGCGCGCTACCTGTCTCACTCTTTTCCGGCCTCCAGCTTTTCCTGCTGGAGCCCGCCGCTTAAAGGTGGCGGGCGCGGACCGGTCATAGAGCCCATAGTGTTAAAGGTGGTTAATTTTACCTGTAAAATCCATAGATTTAGGAGGTTCCCTAGTGGCCGTTAGCTGTACAAGAAAAATGGGGGCGCGGCTTATAGTCCGAAAAGTACGGTATTCATTTTTTTCTGTGTATGGATCTCTCATTTGAGCATTTAAAACTGCCATTGTAGGACTTAGGTATCATACGAATGAGTTTTAATTGAACTAAAAGATACATTACAAAATGTAATGGGTGCTATACATATATATATATATATCAGCTTTTTGTTGTAACACATGAATACATTATTGCGCTTGGATGACGTCTTTCCATTTTGAATACTTTCTGAACCATCCTCCATTTATTGAAAAAAAAATTCCACATAAGGGATCTCATTATGGAATATAAAAAACGCAATGGCATTTGCTAAGGGCACTCGTATCCTCAAGGGAAGAATAGTCTCTGTTCATTATAGATGGCCTATTACTATAGAGGACATTTAGACTTTGTATACATATATAGTAGATGATATAAATCCTGTAGCTCAAGCTAGGCCAAACTTTACACATGTTGACCCTCGCCTCTCTACCCATCGCATGCTTTATTGGTCAACTAATCCCTTCTTTATCGTGTCCTCTCTTGTAGATTTGATAACCCGGCAGCTGTCAGCGTCATTCCCACAAGACAACTGACTTTCAACTACCTTCTTCCTTTGAATGCGTGGCTCCTGCTGAACCCCTCTGAGCTCTGCTGTGATTGGACGATGGGCACCATCCCTCTGGTGGAGTCAGTCCTGGACCTCCGTAACCTGGCCACGCTGCTGTTCTACACCTTTCTGGGCCTGCTGGCCTACTACAGCCTGCGCTACAGCCACAGCTCCTCGAAGACCGTCATCATGGTGAGAGGACGTTTTTAACTCAATGGTGCTCTAGGAGGAGATTCAGGTGATAAGGGGGGGGGGGTTACCTTGGTTGCTGATTGGCTAATGGTTACACAAGACAACACATCGTTATGACATCATAAAGTGGCCAAAATCTGATCAGCTCATTTTCAGACAGGTTTTTATAGAAATGGATCAAAAAGAGAGAGAATCTTTGTTCCTGAAACTTTCAGAGTCTCTTTCCACAGAGGGGACACATGTTGATGTAGAAGAGACATGAAGAAGAGGGGACACATGTTGATGTAGAAGAGACATGAAGAAGAGGGGACACATGTTGATGTAGAAGAGACATGGAGAAGAGGGGACACGTGTTGATGTAGAAGAGAGGACACATGTTGATGTAGAAGAGACATGGAGAAGAGGGGACACATGTTGATGTAGAAGAGACATGAAGAAGAGGGGACACATGTTGATGTAGAAGAGACATGAAGAAGAGGGGACACATGTTGATGTAGAAGAGACATGAAGAAGAGGGGACACATGTTGATGTAGAAGAGACATGGAGAAGAGGGGGGACATGTTGATGTAGAAGAGACATGAAGAAGAGGGGGGACATGTTGATGTAGAAGAGACATGGAGAAGAGGGGACACATGTTGATGTAGAAGAGACATGAAGAAGAGGGGACACATGTTGATGTAGAAGAGACATGAAGAAGAGGGGACACATGTTGATGTAGAAAAGACATGAAGAAGAGGGGGACACATGTTGATGTAGAAGAGACATGGAGAAGAGGGGACACATGTTGATGTAGAAGAGACATGGAGAAGAGGGGACACATGTTGATGTAGAAGAGACATGGAGAAGAGGGGACACATGTTGATGTAGAAGAGACATGAAGAAGAGGGGACACATGTTGATGTAGAAGAGACATGAAGAAGAGGGGACACATGTTGATGTAGAAGAGACATGAAGAAGAGGGGACACATGTTGATGTAGAAAAGACATGAAGAAGAGGGGACACATGTTGATGTAGAAGAGACATGGAAGAAGAGGGGACACATGTTGATGTAGAAGAGACATGAAGAAGAGGGGACACATGTTGATGTAGAAGAGACATGAAGAAGAGAGGACACATGTTGATGTAGAAGAGACATGAAGAAGAGGGGACACATGTTGATGTAGAAGAGACATGAAGAAGAGGGGACACATGTTGATGTAGAAGAGACATGAAGAAGAGAGGGACACATGTTGATGTAGAAGAGACATGAAGAAGAGAGGGACACATGTTGATGTAGAAGAGACATGAAGAAGAGAGGACACATGTTGATGTAGAAGAGACATGAAGAAGAGGGGACACATGTTGATGTAGAATAGAGGACACATGTTGATGTAGAAGAGACATGAAGAAGAGGGGACACATGTTGATGTAGAAGAGAGGACACATGTTGATGTAGAAGAGACATGAAGAAGAGGGGACACATGTTGATGTAGAAGAGAGGACACATGTTGATGTAGAAGAGACATGGAGAAGAGGGGACACATGTTGATGTAGAAGAGACATGAAGAAGAGGGGACACATGTTGATGTAGAAGAGACATGAAGAAGAGGGGACACATGTTGATGTAGAAGAGACATGAAGAAGAGGGGACACATGTTGATGTAGAAGAGACATGAAGAAGAGAGGACACATGTTGATGTAGAAGAGACATGAAGAAGAGGGGACACATTTTGATGTAGAAGAGACATGAAGAAGAGGGGACACATGTTGATGTAGAAGTGACATGAAGAAGAGAGGACACATGTTGATGTAGAAGAGACATGAAGAAGAGGGGACACATGTTGATGTAGAAGAGACATGAAGAAGAGAGGACACATGTTGATGTAGAAGAGACATGAAGAAGAGGGGACACATGTTGATGTAGAAGAGACATGGAGAAGAGGGGACACATGTTGATGTAGAAGAGAGGACACATGTTGATGTAGAAGAGACATGAAGAAGAGGGGACACATGTTGATGTAGAAGTGACATGAAGAAGAGAGGACACATGTTGATGTAGAAGAGACATGAAGAAGAGGGGACACATGTTGATGTAGAAGAGACATGAAGAAGAGAGGACACATGTTGATGTAGAAGAGACATGAAGAAGAGGGGACACATGTTGATGTAGAAGAGACATGGAGAAGAGGGGACACATGTTGATGTAGAAGAGAGGACACATGTTGATGTAGAAGAGACATGAAGAAGAGGGGACACATGTTGATGTAGAATAGAGGACACATGTTGATGTAGAAGAGACATGGAGAAGAGGGGACACATGTTGATGTAGAAGAGACATGGAGAAGAGGGGACACATGTTGATGTAGAAGAGACATGAAGAAGAGGGGACACATGTTGATGTAGAAGAGACATGAAGAAGAGGGACACATGTTGATGTAGAAGAGACATGAAGAATAGGGGACACATGTTGATGTAGAATAGACGGGAAAAAGTGAATTTTGTATAACAGGTGACCTTTAAACGGATCAAAGACCTTTGGACAGATGCATTCTGTCTTTCCAGATTCAGAGATGTTGTGACAGATCATTACAAAATGTACTTGTTTGGATCCTTTACAAAAAACAGCATCATTTTATGTACTTTAATATATTCCTATATTTGAATGTATGTTTCTATGGCAGTATGAATTAATATGCAAAAAAATACATGTTTCCCGCTAATATCGTGAATCATATAGCAATATAGGTCAAAATGATTTTGCCCAAATCAGGCATTTTAAAACTCAAGTGTGTCTATTTGGTAAGACCAAAATTGTTTCTTAATCAATTAGGCTTTTGTAAAGTTATTATCAAAAACGTTTTTATGTGGATATTTCTGGATCTCTCACATGACGGGTCCTTTTCCCTTCCATTACTAATGTGGGTATATTCACTTTGAGCTGCTTAGCTTTAACTGAACCGCTTCATAGGTTGTTACCAATTCGGAGTGAAAGGGCTCCTTTTGTGTATAAAAAAGAGATTATGGGATGTCTTAATCAAAGCCTCAGCTGAAGTGGTTCCTCATGTTCACTAAGGCAGTATTGAGTATTTAGCTAAATGTTAAGTTTGCTAAACACTAGTTTTTATTACCATAGTCAGTATTTAAGTGCCAGCCGCGTTCACACTGCGGTACTTTTCCCACAAAGGTTCATGCGAACTTAGTTCATGATCGCGTTCACACCAAAAAGAGCCGGTACTAAAAGTAGTTCATGCGAACCTTTTTACCCCCTCGAAAGTCCCTGCTCGAGAGCAGGGACTTTCGAGCGGCTCTTTTTTAAGAAAAGAGCTATATTTCTGATTGGCTGGGCGGATTGCAAACCACGCCCCGTAAAACTCCCAAAAAGTTTTGTGAAGCTGCCATTTTATTATCCTCGCTTTAGCATTATTAGCATTAGCATTAGCCCAGCGCAGAAACGCAGAGAGACTAACTTATGGCAACACAAAATAAAACATGGGAGCGGTGGAGATGAGGAGGTGTCGGCGTTCTGGCGATTTACTCGGAAGGCTTCAGTAGAAGCTGCTGGGACTCCCAGCAGCTTCTACTGAAGCCGTCCCCAACTCCGGGGACTTCCGGCCGGGGACTTTGGGCGGCAGTATACGCCGTGAAGTGGTTTGCGGCCTGCCAGTAAACCCAAAGCAGAAGAAGAAGAAGTGACGTCAGCGGCTTCATTTGCCTAATCCTCCCCCAGGGACTTTTTCCGGTGTGAATGCGATCTGTACTTAGTTCATGAGAACTAAAGAGTTCTCATGAACTAAGTTCTCATGAACCTTTGTGGGAAAAGTACCGCAGTGTGAACGCGCCTATTGTTAAGATTCCCACTTTTGTTTTTCACCGTCTGTATGTTGATGGTTAACATGATGCTTGTGACTTAAATAATAATAATCCTTATATTTATTGTTGCGCTTTATCAAAGACTCTCAAAGCGCTTTACACATACAGATCATTCATGTAATGGTCATCTACTGTGGACAATACCCACAGGAGAACATTCGGGTGAAGTGTCCACGGACACAACGGCCTGACGCAGTGGGGCGGGAGCGGGTTTCGAACTGGAGTTCCCCAACGCCCCCTTGATCTGATGACCACGCACAGACCACTGCGCCACCTAAGTGGTCCGTGCGTTTGATCATCTTACTTAAGCACCATGACATCGTTAAATCACTTTAAGAGATAAAATCAGGATTGCAAAACATGCTTGGCAGCTTTATAATTCAATAAACTAATGAGATGTTGTTATTTTTATGTCCAACTCCAAACAAAGGGACAAAAATAGGCAATATCAGCCTAAGAGAAACGGCACATAACTGTCTGCCTTGAGCACGTAGTAATTGTTCATCGCGGCACTCGGTTTGCAACAGGCTGCCTTTCGTGAGGGTCACCAACATGTCCCCACAGTGTTGCTTTTAGAAGAACTGGACAACAAATCAACACAGAATAAACTGAATTATGAACTTTGCGGTGTTTACTCGGTTTTATAAGAGCATTTGGAATATGTTGCGTAAGAGTATCGTACCACACCAACCTACTTATCCGTGAGCGAGGCTGCCAGCTGCCTCACATGGAGCATTAGACACGTTAAATACTTCAAGACAGTCATCCTTTGAGGACCGGCTCTGTGATGCTTTTTCCTCCCGACAGTGTCTGTATGTGTTAAATTAATTCCTTATATAATGTGTTTTATATATTTGTTCTAAACTAAAAATTGATGCTCACACATGTCAATCCTAAATCCTTATATGCTCTACGCCAGGGGTGTCAAACTCAAATACACACATCATTAAAAAATGGGTGCTAGTCGAGGGCCGGACTGGTTCAATGTTTATTGCAGAACTTATTGAAATGAACTCATTGCACATATTCAACCTGGAACTAACTAAGCTTAAATTATTGCCTATAAAAACCACATCAAACATTATGGCTTATGGCTCGATCTGCAGCTTTTCCGGAGTCATTTCTTATGATTACATTTCTCCACAGGCCAACAACAGCTTCAACAAAACATTTCCCTCAAAGAAAAAAACAAACCTGCCCTGTTGTCTCAAGAAAGAAAGTGCAGAAGGAAGCATCCATTAAACTCAGTGTGCTGCTCTGTGATGCTAGTTCAAGCCAGATACTTGGCATCTCATCTCGGGTGGAAGTTACAATACAGCTTTATTTATATAGCACTTTAAACCTCCAGTCCAAAGTGCTGTACAGGCAAATAAACAAAACAAAACATACAAAAAGTAACACAGCTCACAAACCATAAAACAAGTACAAGTAAAAACAATAGACAATTTTTAAAAGCAACGCTCTAAAAGATGTTCAAACGCTAAGGAGAAGAGGTGGGTTTTAAGAAGCGATTTAAAAGCAGGCAGTGTGGAGGCCTGTCTGATGTGCAGGGGCAGAGCGTTCCACAGTGTGGGAGCCGCTACAGAGAAGCAACGGCCCCTCTGAGCTTTGACCTGGTTCTGGGCACATTCAGGAGCAGTCGGTCCGCTGAGCTGAGAGGGCGGTTCGGCGTGTAGGTGTAGCCGCTCAGAAAGGTATGGTGGGGTCATGCCATTTAGGGATTTAAAAGTAAACGAAAGGATTTTGAAATGAATCCTAAAATAAATTGGCAGCCAGTGGAGAGAAGCCAGAATGGGGGACATGTGGTCATACTTCCGTGTGCCAGTTAAGAGCCTTGCTGCGGCATTTTGCACCCGCTGCAGTCGTGCGAGGCAGGACCCACTGACCCCCATGTAGAGAGAGTTACAGTAATCCAGCCGAGTGGGGACAAAGGCATGGATTACTGTCTCAAACCGCTGTCTGGAGAGAAAATCTTTTACTTTGGCTCGCTGCTTGAATGCCTAGGTTCGTAATGGTGTACTGAGCCAGGGAACCCAGGTCTACAGCAGTGGTGCCACTAAAACCCATTACTTCTGTTTTTCCTTCATTTAGTTTTAGGAATTTGATCAATGTTTGGGCTCAGGCTCTGAGCGGAGGAGACCATCAGGATGGAGTGAAGAAGTGCGTGTGCAATATACGGGCGGGCCAGATCTAATAGTAATAGAAATTATCCTGCGGGCCGAAAATAAATCCACCACGGGCCTGATTTGGCCCCCGGGCCTTGAGTTTGACACACTATGCTGTCTTCATCTTTCAGCAGCACCTTCATTACTTAGATGTGTTTTACAACATTTCTGGGCATGCCAAGGCTTATTAGGTTGGGTCGAAGCCAATGTATCTCTGTTGATCCCGTTTGCTCGCTTCACACATTGAGTTTGTTTATTCTTTGGGGGTTATGTTTTTCTTTTTTCTATCATATAAAAATCGTTTTGTTATTCGTTCCAAACCGACGCCTACACACTTTCACTTTGTGTGCTTTTCCGTGTGTCCGCCAAGTGTTCAACGACCATGTGATGGAAGTTAAACACGAACAACCTGCACTACATTGTTTATGTCCGCCATAAAACACGCTGTTTACAAATGGTTCATTGCAAACATAAACTAGCAGCCTAAACTGCGCAAATTAAGAGATGACAGCCTGATGTTAACTTCAAGGTTACATCGTTTTTTTACTGGCGATCGTATACCGTATCAAGTCTGGAGAATGGTAGCCCGTTGCATTTGATTGTAGTTTTGTACAGAGACCATTGCAAAAACTAAGCAGCTCATAAACATCAGATTAAAACAAAGAAAACAATTATCACTAAAGTAAAGGTGGATTGAAATTATATTTGAATGTGTAGTTGTAAGTGTTACTACAGACGGAGTGCGTAGGAGTCTATTTGGAACAGGGCCAATGCCTAAGGGGAAGCAGTGTTATTCAGGACTACCGTCTGAATTCTTTTGTGATTTCGTCCCAGCTTGTTTTTGGTACAGCATTGTTTATGAGACTGAAATGTCTGCTCCTGCCTGCACTTACAGCATCAGAAACATCTAATCAGAACATCTCCTTGTCTCCTTGGCCACCAGCCTCCTCTTTTTTTTCGTTATTTCGTTTTTCTAAAAGTGTATCTATTGACTGCTTCATTTAAAGAATACTTTATATACTAAAGTATTCCGTTTTAAGCCTTACGTACATGCGTCACATGCAGTAAAAAAAGCATCTTGTTGGAGTGGGAGACAACTAAACCCCCTCTCCGTTCCATATATATATTTCAAATATACGTAATAAAATAACTATGTATTCTATCATTTATTATGATGAGCAGCGGTACAATACATAGACATGTATGTATTAGGATGAACAGATCTGAGACGGATAGATCGCTGCCTGCACGCAGCTCATCACTGATGCAGCATCTGAAACATCCGTTTGTTTTGCAGCTTATTGTAGCTATGTTTTGGGAAATGTCATAAAGGACAGAAACTGAATACTTTTGTTATTGATTCGTCAACAGATCATTTTCTCCTTTACAGCTAGTCCAGACATGACGGTTTGAATCATGCTGATATTTAGCCAGTGGTATTTCTGCTTGTGGCGAACTGGTCTTTCAAGAAAACTTCACACATAACACTGTAGCTTCCTGGGAAAAACTGCTGTTAGATAGTTGCGGTTAATCAGAAACAACAGTGAAAGGCATGGTTGTTCGTGGTAAAAAGCACAAGGAACGCTTGTTCTCTAATCTGTGATGACCTTTCGTCATTTTACAATTAAATACTGAAAATGTGGTATGCATATTATTCCTCTGAGCAAGATCTCTGAACTTTACCATGAAGTAAACACATTGTTTGTAGCCTTTATTTAACCAGGTGAAGCCCCTTGCGATCAAAAGATCTCTTTTTCAAGGGTGACCTGCAGGACATTAGTTACACATGTAACATAAAAACAACAGAACAACAATACGGATGACATGCAACATAATATACAGGGTACAGTTTACAAACTCTATTTACAGTGACAGGTACCATGAGTATCACACAGCATGCCACCCAGCCGAGTTTTAAAATGATGCAGGGGAACCAAAGTGCAACAGGTTTGCAGACTGTTCCAAGTTAGTGGAGCTGCACAACTAAAAGCTTTCTTCCCTAAGACAGTCCTAGCACTTGGCACATTTAATAAAACAACATCATGAGATCTCAGGCAATACGTACTTTCAATTCGTCGAGAGATCAGAGAGCAGATATAAAAAGCTAGTTTACCCAACATGGCTTTATAAATAATAAACATGTACCAATGACTGAGCCTCCTTACAGTTAGTGAAGGCAGACCTGCCCTGGCATACAGGGTGCAGTGATGAGTAAGTGCTTTACAGTTCAGATAATGAAAAACAACAAAATAAGTTACCATAGCTATGCGGATGACACACACATTTATGTAACAATTTCACCAGGAGACTATGCTCCAATTCAAACACTGAGTGAGTGCATTGAACAAATCAATGACTGGATGTGTCAGAACTTTCTCCAATTAAACAAAGATAAAACTGAGGTAATGGTTTTTGGAGCCAAGGCAGAACGTATAAAAGTTAGCGCTGAGCTTCAGTCTGCAATGTTCAAACCAACAGATAAAGCCAGAAATCTAGGTGTAGTCATGGACTCTGACCTGAGTTTCAACAGTCACATTAAAACAGTTACTAAATCAGCCTACTATCACCTAAAGAACATATCTAGGATTAAAAGACTAATGTCACAGCAGGATTTGGAAAAACTTGTCCATGCCTTTATCTTCAGTAGACTCGACTACTGCAAAGGTGTCTTCACAGGTCTCACTCACATCTATTAGGAAGCTGCAGCTGATTCAGAACGCCGCTGCTCGAGTCCTCACTGACACTAAGAAAGTGGATCACATCAGTCCTGCTCTGAAGTCTTTACACTGGCTTCCTGTGTGTCAAAGAATAGATTTCAAAATACTGCTGCTGGTTTATAAAGCACTGAATGGTTTAGGCCCAAAATACATTACTGACCTCCTGCTAAACTATGAACCATCCAGATCTCTCAGGTCTTCAGGGACTGGTCAGCTTTCTGTCCCCAGAGTCAGAGCTAAACATGGAGAAGCAGCGTTCAGTTATTCTGCTCCAAACATCTGGAACAAACTCCCAGAAACCTGCAGGTCCGCTGCAACTCTGACTACTTTTAATTCCAGGCTGAAGACTTTTCTTTTTGCCGCTGCTTTTAATTGAACTATTCACATCTTAGACTGCACTTTAACTTTTATCCATGTATTTTTTCTTTTAATATTTATTTTATTAGCTTTTCTTTTTTAATGCTTAATGTCTTTCATTTTTTGCAAAGCACTTTGAATTGCCTTGTGTTGAAAAGTGCTATATAAATAAACTTGCCTTGCCTTGTTAGCAACAAATCTCAGGGCGCTGTGATAGGCGGCATCTAACTCCAGGCAATGGGCAGGTGCATTCATATAGATCAAATCACCATAGTCCAGCACAGGTCAAAAGGTCACAGAGCCTTTTCCTGGCCTCAAGCGAGAAACAGGACTTGTTTCTGAAAAAGAACCCTAGCCTAACCCTCAGTTTTTTAAGCAGGTTATTGACATGAAGTTTAGAAGAGAGACAATCATCAAGCCAGATACCAAGGTATTTATAACAGGTAACCACTTCAAGTACTTGTCCTTGCATAGTAACAATATCCAAAGCAGTGTCTGTAGTCTTTTTAGCTTTAGCTTTAGAAAAGAGCATTACCTTGGTTTTATCAACATTTAAAAGAAGCTTAAGCTCAGAGAGCTGAGTCTGAATAATGTTAAAAACAGCCTGTAATTTAACACCAGCCTCCTTAATGGAGGGACCTGCACAATACATCACGGTATCGTCCGCATAGAAATGTAAAGTAGCTTCATTCACATTTTCACCTAAACTGTTGATGTAGATGGAGAATAAAAGTGGACCTAAAACAGAACCTTGAGGAACACCATTAGCAATGTTTAACCACTCAGAAGACAGCCCATCAAAGTGAACACATTGGGACCTTTCAGAGAGGTAGTTCACAAACCACCCACTGCATGGCTGGATATGCCAATACTGAGTAGCCTCTGCTTTAAAATGCGATGATCGACGGTGTCAAACGCTTTGGAAAGGTCAATAAACAGAGCTGCACAACTCTGCTTATTATCTAAAATACTCGTAATGTCATTTACCACTTTCATTGTCGTAGTGATGGTGCTGTGTTGCTTTCTGAAGCCTGACTGATGTTTAGACAGGATATCATTTATACATAAAAACTCCTTTACTTGTTCACTCACTAGGCGTTAGAGCACCTTCGCCAGTACTGAGAATTTTGAGATTGGCCTATAGTTATTTAAAATAGTTGCCTCCCCTCCTTTCAGCAAAGGCAAGACATAAGCTGACTATCACATGCATTGAATAAGTAATTATTTGTCTTTGTTCTTCAGGCCCTGTCCTTCATCGTCCTGCCTTTCATTCCTGCGTCCAACCTCTTCTTCCCTGTGGGCTTCGTGGTGGCCGAGAGGGTCCTCTATGTGCCCAGCATGGGCTTCTGTGTGCTCGTTGCTCATGGATTCAAGATCATCTCACATAAAGGGTGAGTGCTTTTCTGCAATCATGTAACCGAATGTAATAATCAGAAACAGAATCAAGTTTATTGCCAGGTACGTTTACACATACAAAGAATTTGCTTTGGTATCTGGTGGTGAGGACATAAACCATCTAAAAAAAAAAAAAAGTTGCAAAGTACCTTACAGTGTTTCCCACAAATCTGAAATATACTTGGGCGGGTGGTGGCAGCGGGCGGGGGGGGGGGGGGGGTGCCCGGAAAAAAAAGAAAAAAAGAAATAAAAAGTTTTAACAACATGTTTATTTATTGACTTTTCATTCCTGTATAATCATTTTGCGCAAAGATGGCACTGTTTGTCAGAGCACTTCATCCTTCTGGGATTTCATGAAGAACAGCTCCAACGCCTGTGTGTATGGGAACACCTCTGGTGCTGGTCCATTAACTGCCAGTGTTTCCCACAGATCTGTTTCCCACATATCTGAAATAGCAGTAGTGGTGGGGGGGGGTGAGGTGACGTGCAACAACATTAACCTTTCTGTTGGTCGCTTGTTAGCAGACCCTTCACGCGATGGCAGAGCGAACAGGTACAGGCAGGGTCCATAATGATAGCCCTATAGTTTAAATCTACTACCCACACATGAACATATGGAAATGGGTTACTATTTAAAAAAATAAATGTATTTATAAATGTATTTAGGAACCTATCCATGTGATTTTTAGTGGGGGTCGACCTCAAATCCTCTATGGGGGTCCAGGGGCATGCCCCCCGGTAAGATTATATTTTTTATTTTTGAGTTAAATGCATAAATCTGGTGCATTTTGAGGGGGAAATATAGAGACTAGATCTATGGAAACACCTATATTAAACAGAACTGTAAACATTCCAATAATCATAAAAGCATGGCCATAACCAATAACATACCATTTCCAATATGAAAAAAACACTGAAACTTGTTTATTAATTTATTTTTGGTTCATTTATAGTTGTGAGTGTGTCTGTGCTCCTGAATTAGCCTCTCCTGTCTCCCTCTCCCCCTGCTCCTCTTTGAGGCAGCAGCAAAGACTAGTTTTCTCTCAACAAGTTTTAAAAGTGTATCTTACCTTTTTTCACCTTAATATGTGTTTACATAACTGGTGACCACACCGTTTGAGACCCACTGAGAACTTAGACTAAGTTAACTATCTAAACACTCAGAGAGTCCTTTACCTCACCTGAGCTGAGGTTATCCCGAGCTTGAATGACACACAGAGACCAATCAAGGGCTTTGATTTATGATCTGTATGACAGTGGCCATGTCGGCTGTCCACATCATGTGGATAGCCAGTCACCCTGTGTGAGGCAGGCCACTTAACAGGCCAGAAGGAGGCGAGATCAGTGCAAGGGAGCGAGGGATCATTGTCCACAAGTTAATCGATCGCAGATGGCGTTGTGGTCACGGACCAATAAAAAAAAAAAATTATTATCAAAAAACTAAATGGGTCGCGAAATATACTTGGGCGGCCGTTAATATACCTGGGCGGCCGCCCAAGTATAGTCTGTGTGGGAAACCCTGCCGTATTTTCCGGACTACAAGTATATGGGTATAAGTCGCTCGTCAAAAAACGTCGTTAAGAGAAAAAAAACATATATAAGTCGCTTCGGTGTATACGTCGCATTTATCCACTGAAGTCTTCATCCTCTGTGTCACCGTGAAGGTCTCACTATCACCAAGCTAATAATAATCACTAATACCAATATATATATAGAGTTTTATGACCCCTCAAAGTGCTTTTACTAGTCAGCATTCACACACATGCATACAGAGGCTGCCCTACAACGTGTTGTCTGCTCATTCACACATTCACATTGTATTGTGAGAAATGTGGGGTTAAGTATCCATCAAGGACACATCGACATGTTGACAGCAAGGACTTGGGATCGAACAACCAACCATCCGAGTAAAGGACCAACACTTCCATTAGCTCATGCCATTGTGCCTTAGGGAAATATGAAGAACAGAACACATCATTTCTGTGTGTTGTGACCACTTGAAAGACACCTGTTAGTACCATGTTAAGGGTTACCTCTCCATTGAGTGGCTTCCCTGCACATAAGATGCAGGGTTGCTTGATATTATGAAATAAGCGGACATTGCATCGTTTTAATATCGCAATATTCTAACCCTAATCATTTATATTTAAATAAACGTAACACAAAAAGTAAGACAATTTGTGTTTGGTAGATGATTTACAATAAGATGTATTGCCAAAAAGCATTGTTACAACATATAAATCATCTACCAAACACAAGGCAATTTTATTTATATAGCACCTTTCAGCACGCTACAATTCAAAGTGCTTTACAAAAGACAAATAAAAACAAAAGACAATAAAAACAAAAGACAGAAAACACAAATTGCCTTGCTTTTTTTGTTAAGTTTATAATACAGTCATTTTAACCAGATGATGATACATTGCCTGTAATTGGTCAGTTTCTGTAACTAAACTAATTCCATGCAGCTGATGTTTCGTTTCTTTGTAAGGGTTTAACAACCAAACCAAAACCATATCATAGTCCTCAGTGTTTACCTTGTGTTCTTTGCTTATTTTCAGGTTGTGTTCAATAACTCTTAATATCTGCTTTTGGAGTTTGAGGATTTCATTCAAATCAAGAGTGTACAATGTTCTATCATACAGACTTTTTTGAAGATAAGACAATAATTATTTTCATTTTACATCGTGCAGGAAAACTGTCGTCGCATTGATATTGCACATGCACACATTTCTGCATCGATGATGAAAGGATATATTGTGCAACAATACTGCCAACCTTATTACATTCATGTCTACTAATATAAAGAACACAGTGCACCCCTGAACCACTCTCAAAATAACAAGGGCCAATTCAAAATGTTTGCAATTGAAAGTCTTTGATCAAAGCAATATAATTTGAAAGTCTTTATATGTTATGTTGTAGGTACTTAAAGAAGATGTCCTGGTTGGTAATCGGGGTGCTTTTGGCCACACATGCAGTGAAAACGTTTAAGAGGAATTGGGACTGGGAGTCTGAGTACACTCTGTTCACTTCGGCCCTGAAGGTAAGACGGAAAAAGCAATGAATGCTAATGTTGGCCTGTTTTAAAAGGCCCTTTTAATAACTAGGTGATTAAAAGTTGCGTTCTAACAGATGAACCAAAACAAGGCTATTATTGTTGAATTACCTTCACTTTCAGGTCAACAAGAACAACGCCAAGCTTTGGAATAACGTTGGCCACGCTCTGGAAAACCAAAACAATTACGACACGGCTCTGCGGTATTTTCTCCAGGCTACACGCGTCCAGCCAGGTAAGACAAATAAATCTGATATTCATAAATCATGATATTGTGTTGACATTGATGAGGGAAACGATGGTACGACACATCGGCCGATCTTGTTCGATTTGATTTATGAGGAGGTTTTTCCCCGGTTAAAAGAGATATTGTGAAATCTCTCGTAGTGTTTTGTTTTCAGTGTAAACCCACAGTGGGCCTATAATGTTACATCATTCTGTTTTTACTGTCTGTTTCTAACTTGTAATTCCAATACTTTTTAAATAAGTTAAAACCGGGCGATCACAGAGGAGCTCAACCAAAAACACATGTGAGGCAATAGTCCTGCGCTAATATTGATTCAACTTTGGCTGTTTTATCCATGAGGTGTTCATGTTTTCGTTATGGGGGTTTTCATGCAAGAAGAGATATCTGTCAGTTACACTTAATGCGCAGCTGTAAAAATAACATTGCTCAGTCAACTGGAACACGGGGACGTTTACGTAAGTTAAAGATGACAGATTGTAACTGCCTGCAGGGATGTGGTATTGCTAAGTACATTACATTGCATTTAGCTGACGCTTTTATCCAAAGCAACTTACAATAAGTGCGTTCGACCAACAAGATACAAACTTGAAGAAAACAGAATCATAAAGTACATCAGGTTTCATAGAGCAAAAACATTTCAAGTGCTACTCAACTGGCTTTAGGTAAGCCAGTCCTTTATTAGTATATAAGTGCTTTGTTAGTAATTCTATCACTCGAAGTGGAGTCGAAGGAGATGAGTTTTCAGTCTGCGCCGGAAGGTGTGTAAGCTTTCTGCTGTCCTGATGTCAATGGGAGCTCATTCCACCATCTTGGAGCCAGGATAGCAAACCCACGTGTTTTGATTTCTTTCCCCCCTCTTTTAGTTTAGGATTTGATCCCAGCAAACTGAATATCGTGATTACACCCTCGAAACAGGCTAAGAAAGGCAGTGTCACTAATAGCTTCTGACAGTGCAGTTGGCTGCATAAGGGGCTTGTTACTTCTCAAAACTAATGAGGCTAAAACATTTTAAAGAGAGCCTGTTATGCTTTGTGCGGTCGTCCCTGTAGTTTGTTAAAAGGTTTTTGTGCAAAGACTCAAATCCCTGTTTTCCCTCCAGAGGACGTTCCTCTCCAAAACACTTGCCTCCATTGGTCTCGTTTGTTTACTTCCGTAACACAGTGACATCACTATATAGCACTCGCACTTCTATCGGCTAGCGCTCCAACACATTGTACGTGATAGGCTAAGGGGCGGGACATCTCTAAGCGGTAGACCAATCACAACAGAGCCAGACAGCTAACCAATCGGAGCAGACTGGGCTCTGGTTTCAGACAGAGGGTGAAAAGAGGTGCTGCAGCACAGGCAGTATGAGAGAAATAAAGAGCTTTTTGAACATCAAAGCATGGAGACATGTCCCAGTAGAGACACTACATGCATATATGACCCTGAACATGAGCAGAATATGACTCCTTTAAGTCTTGGTTACGGGAAATATAAGTATGTTACATGTTACAAATGAGAGTTTCTTGCCAAAACATGCAATGGAAGGTCTGACAATGCATAAACATGTAGTTTAACCGTCTATAAAAGATGTCAAAAAGAATGTAAAATACAGTTCCTGTTGAACACCAGCTCAGCCAGAGCCATTTAAAAACCTAGAGTGGAGGTTTAGGGAGAGTCTGTCTTTTGTTCGGAACCTTAATCTGATTTCCTCCGTAATTGCAAAAGGGCACTTGGATGCCTTTCAGAAAAGTGAACATGGCATAATTAGGAAAAGAAAAAGAACCTTGAGAAGAAAAAGTATTTACAAAGAAATCTTTACTGACTGATAGGGTTACACAGTCTATAGTGCTGCGGCAGCTAACGGGCAATGACTGAGTGTAAACAATGGACTATAGAAAATAACAATCAAGAAACAATCATGTAACATTGTACAGGACGTGTAATGTCCTATATGTGAACGTAATCCACATCGAGCACTTCTTAACAGAAGGACAATGCTGTGTTTTAAATCCCACTGAATATTGAAATGAGATAAATTCATAAAACTTTGGCAAGTTTTAGCAGTTCATTAATACTATAATACAATACTATAAAGTGAACACATTACTGAATGGATCAATCATTTCCAAGAGAACACTGTCAAATGGTTGAACATCAGTTATAACCATTTTTGATTTATGGAAAAGCGTTGACACCTGGGCTGAAACCATATCAGAGATGGACAGGTTCTCACAGTCATGCTAAGGTGGGTGTAACCTGGAAAACACTCTGTCTGAAGAATAAATATTGCTACATTACCTCTTTCTCAATTTGGTTTTAACATCAAATAAATAAATAGACGCAAGCTTCTACTTGGAAAACATGGTGCAACCAAAGAAACTTGGGATGTAGCTAGAGGGTGAAATGAGGCTCTAAAAAGGCAGTATGAGAAAAATAAATAAATGTTTGTCTTTCATTTTTGTTAAGCACTTTGAATTGCCTTGTGTTGAAAGTTGCTATATAAATAAACTTGCCTTGCCTTGAGGCACAAAATACAAATATGAACCGTAACATTAGCACAACATGACCTCTTTAAGCGTGACTGTTTTGCTGTGTTCTCTGCTTTCTGATGCTCAATTCAATGTTTCTGCAGATGACATTGGTGCTCACATGAATGTTGGAAGAACCTACAAGAACCTGAACAAGTCCAGAGAGGCAGAAGATGCGTACTTGGTTGCCAAATCCCTCATGCCACAGGTATCCTTGCACAATAATATCCTGCATTATATTTGTTACTGGAAATGTGTATTTCCACATGTATATATATTTTTACTTTTTAATGCTATTTTATTTATTTTTCGGAAATATTTTGGACTGTTTA